>NC_088864.1:38240206-38479015 GCF_032884065.1 Artemia franciscana | reverse complement strand
TAAAACTGCAATTAGAACTGTTTCTCTGATTGGAAAGGCAATATTTTGTTATCAGGAAATGCTCCTAACCAGCCCTATCCATTAGTACGACAGCAAAGTGCCGTATAAACTAATCTGCTCAAAAGGGATCATTGCCAAAAGCCTTCTCAAGTGGTAATATAAAATGTCCTTTTTTGTGGTAAACAGTATCATCAATCAGATATTTACTGTGGGACATTCCAGAGATATTTAGAAAGATGAGAATAATGTACAATTTCTTCGTTTGGTGAACGAAAACTCTCTGTAAAAATATAGAAGAAGATCTATGCATTTGTGGTCGCTATGAGAAGGTTATATAGGATCTAAATTGATCTTAACCCTCAACTTGGTGGACAAGATACCTATCTAAGATGAAATATTTCAACCAGGATAAGTTCAATTGATGCTACATTTAAAAATATTTTAGTGTCATCTTAAAATTAGTTTGTGATGTATGAAACCGGTTGCTAATAAGATCTGGTTGCTAATAAATTTTTGCTTATGTCCTTGTACTCCGAAAGAATGGCTCTCCTCTGAATTTTTAGAATACACTGACATAAGCTTCGTTTGGTGACGGCCTTATTTTGCCTCAACCAAAGTGGTTGATTTTATTATTTATTTCTTGACCTGCTTCATAGTCGATTGCTGGCTAAAATTTTCCTTTCAGTGAAACTTGGTAATTACTACATCCTCATGCAAAGCCATTTTGTACTACTACCTTAAACTTGCCTTCCTGTGGACTAGACACATATTTGAAATGAACGGTGTAGTAGTATGCAGCCAGTTTTTAATGCGAATGTTACTTGGCCACATAGTCATGAGTTGCCTTGAACTTGCGCTTATCGCAGTGCATCCAAGATAGTTTCGAGGTGACAACTATGCCGGTGTTTTTCAAATGCATGCATCCATTCCACCAGAGGAGTCACCGAAACTCGTTCCTGAAAAAGCGAAGCTTTCAAGGGTAACTCGCTAAAACACAGCTTGGCAGGACTACCTTGAGCAGGCTACACTACGTCAGGAATGCCTCATAATGACCTTCGGTCGACAATCTGTAACCACCTAGAATAGCCTTTGAGCAGAGTTAATGCCTGAAAACCCCACACTTGACGCGTTACAGTGAAGGTACAATAAATAGATCAAGGGTGAAAATAAAATGAGGAAATTACTAGGACTGACGGCATATCATCACTGTTAACGGAGCTGCGAATATTGCAATGATAATAAAGGAAGCATTGTATCGATGTTTATTGGGATTTGTCGATAAATTTTCGGATGACTTGCAACATCATAGCTGCCAGTTTTGCCGGATCTTGGTGCCGAAGCCATTTCAGAATACTGCTTTGAGACTGAGAAACTATATTACAAATTTCAAAGTAAGCTATTGAATCCATAACTGTCTGCTTTTAGTACATTCACCTTAAACGTTCACCTTACGATAGTAATTAATGAACTATGTGCAGTTGTTTGCTCTGATATTAATAGACGTAATTAGTTTCGGATACTGATATGGGGACAAGTATTAATAATTATGGAAAAAACAATGCCAGGATGCCTAAAAGAGGATGAAGTGCTTAAACAATAAACATTCAGTTATGCAGTTTGAAGTAATTGTAGCATTTTTCCAAAATTCACCCATTTAGTATTTTATGAACTTCCCTTTTGGTATTCAAAACATTTTTTTTCTTTCTTTGTTTTTTTAGTTGTCATTTACCTACATTGTATGTTGGAGTTGAGTACGGACTGACGAATAATCCAGTATTCGCTGCAAAATTCTTCAATGAGGCTTACAAACTGTGTAAAGACGATCCTTTTGTTTTACACGAATATGGAGTTGCTGCCTACCAAACAGGAGAGTAAGTGCCGCATTTCTTACCTTATTTATTTTATGTTTCACTGATTATATTATTGATTACACTGGGTAGCCTCTCTCTGAGGAGATTCATTATCTTCAATGCCTATCCTTGTTGAATCATCCATATGCTGAAATCTGTTTATATTAGCTTGCAGCAATAAAAAATTTGGTATGAAGTTTCTATCGCTAGTCTGACACGAATCCAACTAGATCCACACTGCAAGGGCAACGTGGGGTGCTGCGGCAACCTTTGTTTGGCTTTGCCGAGTAAATTGTTGCGAGAGCAAAACTTTGGTGTTTCCTCGCTTCGATTCAATGCTGAAGTTGTTAATTTTTAAGGATCTTAAAGTAAATACTAGGTACACCAACTTGCAAATTTGCAAACCCCTCATTGCAACTAGCAAAAGTTGCAAACCCGTCATTGCTGAAGATGATTGTAGCCTAACAGCAGATTATTACTTACAAGTCCCCTACATGTCTTACCACTGGAACCAAATTGGTCTTACCATCAAATACACCGGAAACAAATAATAGCCACACCAACTACCAAAAATCGTGGACCCCTCATTGTCGAAGATGATTATGAGCTAACAGCCGACTGTTTAGCCTAAAACTCTCATATAAATCTCACAATTGGCATCGGCCTATTTTTGGTTTCATTGTATACCTTACTACTGAAGTTGTCAACCCCTTCAAACTTTCAAACTGGTATATCTCATGAAGGAAATTTTCTACCAAACAATGAATGACATATATTTTGATCAGCTCATCAAGAGCTATCGACTGCCGTCGAAAAAAATCTATTTGTTTTAATTCAAAAGTTGACTTTTTTGCCGTAGGCCAAGTTTCTAACGTCATCAATTAGAAAGGAGCAAAGGATAAACTCTAATTTCTTTAGCAATGAGAGAACTTATAGATTTTAAGAGACACGTCTGATACCATTTCTCTTCCACAATCCCAATTGCGAAAAACCGAATGATAAATTCAGCAGAAACCACGAACAGAAATGGGTAGAAACAATATATGGCCGCACTTTCGGTCCCTCCTTTTTTGTTTCTGTAAATTTTTCTATTTATCACTCAAAGAAGATATTTTGGCTGTGGGGCCGGGTAACTGCCGCATATATTTAACACTTATAGATTTTAGTCCGTCTTCAATTTGAAACTGGTGCCTGCCTGCTAGAACGGAGCTTTCCCCTCATAAGCAGAAACATGTTTTGATGAAACAAAAGCTTGACTACATAACTTCAGATAGTTCTTTCTGACATAGGCTGTAAAACTCCAAGTCACTTCACACACTATAGGCCCTGGCTCAAGGACAAGTAAAAACCACCCTTTTTGGCCCCAGGCAAGAGCTTTGCGAAGCTTTCAATTATGCAAAGTCAGATTCATCAATCCGGCCTAAGGTCCACACTTTCTGTAAAAACTGCAGAGGTTAGACCCTTACCACTTTCTAGGAATAAGCTGAAATCCGAGTGCTAGGAAAAAAAAAAACACGACTAAACACAATAACAACACAATAACTTTCGATGCACTTACTTGGTGCCATAATAGTCTCAACTACGATCGAAGACGTTGATTTTTGATAAAATGAGTTCGGCTCTTAAGTTCTACCAATAAAAATTTCTCACGTTAAATTTCTTTGATTGCAATTCTGACGATCTGTTGTGTCTGAAGCAAAATCCTGAAGGTTATTTAAATATTAATTTAATGTTCAGTTGCTTGAAAAAGAAGCATTCTTTCAATTTTATTGAGAAATGAAATTGCTCTGTTCTTTCAATTCATTTAAAAATGGGTTACTTCTGGATATTTTGAAACCTACAATTCCTCGTGAAGCTGAAAAATACGAATTTTCGCCATTAAACTTTGATGAGAGGCAATACATTGGTGTTGTTTTAATGAAAAGCCATGTCCCACTGCATGTGGTCATAAAACTTGAAAGATGAGACACAGATCATGAAGAATTTAATCCGAAACGGAACATTTTAGTGCCCTTTTTAATGGCTGGAGGTGATTGGAGGGTCATTTTCTGGTGTCACGTATCGACACAATCAAACAAGTGTTGTCTACATACACTGTAATTTTCAAGCCTTTTAGATACAAAATAAATACAGGGTCTGTTTGTGGCTTCACAAATACATACAGACAAATTAATTATTTCAAATTATTTTTCTGCATAGCGGTCCACCTGGCCTAGAAACTTAATCAATATAGATTTCAAGCTAATTGGAGGCATACAATCCATGGTCCAGTTTTTTGGCGCCAAGAATCTTTTAGTGTGTTGCTTTAGGATTACCAAAACCGTTCCAAATCAAGTAACTCCTTTGAGTCTGGGCTGACAAAAACATTTTGAGTCTTATTCTAGGGTAAAAATTTTTTTGGTCCATTGTCGTTCAAAAAATTGTCTATCAACTCTGTTCTGTGAATGGTGGTCCTCTTGACCTGGATTTACAGATTTCATGGATTTCAAGCTTTTCAGAAGAATTATTGGCCTTTTCTCGACTCCATTTTAGGGCGAACCAATTTCTCAGAGACTAAAATATTTTAGATCTTTCTTCTTCTTCCTAAAACATAAACTGTAACGTTCCTTCACCTCTTTCACATCCGCTGAAGTTTTAACGCGATCTCTCGAGCTGTTCTTAATTTACCAAAAAATACAATGAAATTATCAGCTTATATATCCTGCTTGGTTTTTTATTATGGCACTTGGTATTAAACAAGTGACACATAGCGATTGCAAATTCTGTCGGTCTGTCTGTCGGTCTGCCGGTCTTTCTGTCTCGGTTTTGCTACTTTAGGCACTTCCAGGTAAGCTAGGACGATGAAATTTGGCAGGCGTATCAGGGACCGGACCAGATTAAATTGGAAATAGTCATTTTCGCGATTTGACCATCTGGGGGAGAGTGAGGGGTCGGATAATTCGGAAGAAATAGAAAAATGAAGTTTTTTTTAACTTACGAACGGGTGATGGGATCTTAATGAAATTTGGTGTTTGAAAGGATATCGTGTCTCAGGGCTTTTATTTTAAATCCCGACTGGATCCGGTGACATTGGGGGAGTCGGGGGGGGGGGCTAAAATTTTGGAAAACGCTTAGAATGGAGGGATCGGGATGAAACTTGGTGGGAAAAATAAGCAGAAGTCCTAGATACGTGATTGACATAACTGGAACGGATCAGCTCTGTTTAGGGGAGTTGGGGGGGGGGGTTAATTCTGAAAATTAGAAAAAATGAGGTATTTTTAACTTACGAAGGACTGATCGGATCTTAATGAAATTTGATGTTTGGAAGAATATCGTGAATCAGAACTCTTATTTTGAATCCCGACTGGATCCTGTGACGTTGGGGGGAATTGAGGGGGGAACCTAAAATCTCGGAAAACGCTTAGGGTTGAGGGATTGGGATGACACTTGGTTGGAAAAATAAGCACAAGTCCTAGATACGTGATTGACATAACCGGAACAGATCCGCTCTCTTTGGGGGAGTTGGGGGGAGGGTTAATTCTGAAAAATTAGAAAAAATGAGGTATTTTTAACCTACGAAGGAATGATCTGATCTTAATGAAATTTGATTTTTGGAAGGATATCGTGTCTCAGAGCTCTTATTTAAAATCCCGACGGGATCTGGTGACATTAGGGGGAGTTGGGGGGGGACCTAAAATCTTGGAAAACGCTTAGAATGGAAGGATCGGGATGAAACTTGGTGGTAGAACTAATCATAAATCCCAGATACGTGATTGAAATGACCGGAACAGATCCGTTCTCTTTGGGGGAGCTGGGGGAGGAGGGTTAATTCTGAAAAATTAAAAAATGAGGTATTTTTAACTTAAGAAGGAGTGATCGGATCTTAATGAAATTTGATGTTTAGAAGGATATCATGTCTCAGAGCTCTTATTTTAAATCCAGACCGGATACGATTAAGGGGAAGTTGGGGGGGCGAAACCTGACATCTTGGAAAACGCCTAGAGTGGAGGGATCGAAATGAAAATTGGTGGGAAAAATAATCACAAGTCCTAGATACGGGATTGACATAACTGGAACGGATCTGCTCTGTTTGGGGGAGTTGGGGTGTAGGATTAATTATAAAAAAATAAGAAAAAATTAGGTATTTTTTACTTACGAAAGGGTGATCGTATCATAATGAAATTTTATATTTAGAAGGACTTAGAAACGCATATCTCTTATTTTAAATCCCGACCGGATCCAGTGTCATTAGGGGGGAGACTGTAAATCATGGAAAACGCTTAAAGCGGAGAGATCAGGATGAAACTTGGTGGAAAGAATAAGCACAAGGCCATGATAGGTGACTGACATAACCGGACCGGATCCACTCTCTTTGGTGGAGTGGGTGGGGGGAGTAATTCGGAAAAATTAGAAAAATGAGGTAATTTTAACTTACGAACGGGTGATCAGATCTTAATGGAATTATATATCTCGAAGGATCTTGTGCTTTAAAACTTTCATTTTAAATGTCGACCAGATCCGGTGACATTGAAGGGAGTTGGGGGGGGGACCGGAATTCTTGGAAAGCGGGAAAATCGAGGTATCTTACGAATGGGTGATCGGATCTTAATGAAACTTGATATATCGAAGAATCTTATGCCTCAGATGGTCCATTTTCAATTCGAATCGGATCCTGGGACAGAGAGGGTTGGAGAATCCATAAATCTTGGAAACCGGAAATCTCGGAAACCCTTAGAGTGGAGAGATCAGGATGAAACTTGATGGGAAGAATAAGCTCAAGTTATAGATACGGGATTGACATAATTGGTACGGGTCCGTTCTCTTTGAGGGAGCTGGGGGTTGTTAATTTGGAAAAATCAGGAAAATTGAGGTATTTTTAGCTTAAGAACGGGTGACCGGATCTTAATCAAATTTGATATTTAGAAGGAACTCATGTGTCAGAGCTCTTATTTCAAATCCCGACCAGATCTTTTGACATTAGGGGGAGTTGGAGGGGGAGACCGGAAATCTTGGAAAACGCTTATAAATGTCGTAGATACGTGATTGACGTAACCGGACTGGATCAGCTCTCTTTGGTGGAGTTAGGTGGTGAGGTTGAGTGCGTTGGCGAGTTTGGTGCTTCTGGACGTGCTATGACGATGAAAATTGGTAGGCGTGTCAGGGAGCTGCACAAATTGACTTGATAAAGTTGTTTTCCCCTAATGGACCATCTGAGGGGCAGAAGGGAGAGGCAAAATTAGAAAAATTGAGGTATTTTTAACTTACGAGTGGGAGATCGGATCTTAATGAATTTTGATATTTAGAAGGACCTCGTGACTCAGAGCTCGTATTTTAAATCCCGACCGGCATTAAGCCTCTGATTTTCCTTTTAAAGCAATCTATTGATTCTTAGAATTTTGCTAGAGCTCATACCATATGAGCTCTTTGCTCTTCTGACCTCGTCACAAGTGCCATATGAGCTTTTAGCTCTTGTTTTGGATGACCTTCCGTGTGGTCATTTCGGAAATATTCGAGATATACCGAAAGGCGAGCTAAAGCTTTTGTTTGTCTTCTTTACTTTATGAGATAATTTACGCTTTATTAATTTTATAGCTTTCACTATGTATCCCGTATAACGTGGAAACTGTTAATTTGTTTTGATATATAGTTTTAGTGGCACCTATAGTTGGTAACGCACTGAAGAGGTTAAAAAAGTTTTCTTGCTGGCGGGACTCGTTTGGAAAGCCACACGGGGATGCGGTCAGACTATGTCTAAACCAGCCCAATTAAGTTTTGTGTAGTTCAACTTTTTCCTTGTGTTGTTTTTTATCCTGCACCTTCTCTATTTATATCTACCGTTTTTCTTTCATTTTTTTGACATGTCGGGTGTACAAAAGAAAACGACAAGATCCTCCCCCGGACTATAAAGAACTACCCTTTTGGAGTATGTCAAACGCTTAATATCGTCAACGGAGGAAGCTTCCACAAATGCCAAAAACCAGCTTTACCATTCTTTATCAACTTTCAGACAAAAGCAAAACGCAGTTTGCTAGTTAGGTAGCTAGAAACGCTGTCAGATGAAGAAAAAAACCAGCTTAAGACTTCCGAACGTTTTGACAGACAACTAGAGAACAGCTATGTTTTGCAGCAAAAGTTGATATAATGCATATACATAGACTTCAAGCCGCTTTAAATTTAATAGCGAGATATATTGAGGATAATAACTTCAATGAGTATGTGAAAAAAGAGTGATATATATTTTATTGTAATTATGAAATAAAAATGTTTCTAAATCGAAAATGTTTTTTTTTTCTTTTCCTTGTTAGATAATTTTTAGTAAGTTGTCGCTCCTATTTCTAGAGATATTCGAAGTAGAAAGAATCTAAGGTTAAAAAGACTTGTTTCAAAATTGTGAAAAAGTATCAGTTCACTGATCTCAACAGAGTATGTTCCACAACCATTACGTGAGTTCCTTCATGTCTCAGACGGCGTCCTATAGTTAAGAATATATCTTAGTAACTAGGACCAGTTAACAACGTTTGAGCTTGTATTATTTCTATCATAGGGTTGTCGTAACATCACTCAAACTATATACGACTTTATTAATTTTGTTAGGACATAAAAAACGTAGTTTCATGTCATAAACGGCACCCTTTAGTTAAAATATATTTCAACTAACATGTCTGAAACAGTGCCCTATGGTTAAAAATATATCTTAACTAACTAGGAACAGTTAACAATCTTTGAGTTAGTATTATTTATCTCATTGGGCTGTCATCATTGCTTAAAATATATACGACTCTATTAATTACTACCGTTGAATTAGTTTAACACTTCAGAACTAGTTAAAAATGTTTGGGACTTCTATCATTTCCCTCATACTACCACTTTAACATTGCTTAAGATTTCTTCGACTTTATTAATATCATTAGAATGTTTTATGGGCCTAGGTTTCAATTTTCAGAAAAAATGAACCTTCATGTCTCAAACAGCATTCTATATTTAAAAAGATATCTTAAACAACTAGGTCCAGTTAACAACTTTTTATCTTGTATCATTACTTTCATAAGTCTGTCATATCATCGTTTAAATTATATACGACTTTATTAATTTCGTTACATGTTTTGACATAATCACACTTTTATGGCGTATCTTTTGTGTGAATTCTTCGATGAGCATGCAAAGTTGTATTACAAATAATCTTTTTTTGACATACCTCACACTCATTAGGCTGTCCTTTTGTGTGGATTCTTTCAAGTGCATGGAAATTTGATACCTGAACAAACCTTTTTCGGCGTAAGCTAAACTTGTATGGCTTCTCTATTGTATGAATTCTTTGATGAACATGCAAATTTGAATCATGTGAAAACGTTTATATATATATATATACATATATATATATATATATATACATATGTATATATATATATATATATATATATATATATATATATATATATACATATATATATATATATATATATATATATATATATATATATATATATATATATATATATATATATATATATATATATATATATATATATATATATGCATTTTAATTAATAAACAACATTTACAAACATTATTAGAATTTTTTAGCCCTAGATAGTTGAATGAGTAATGTGTTTGTTCTTATTTCTGCAATCTATAACCCAAAGCTGATTTAAGTAAAGCAAACTGCTGTAAATTATCGAAAAATATTAGTCAGGGCATTTTTTTTGTATTTTGAAAGTCTCTTTCAAGTGTCCTTCCAGCGGTGAAGTTGTTCGGTAATTCAGTAGAGATAGGAGTAATATCTGAAATCTTGATTGTATATATAAGTCTCATATTTAGATTGATAATACAAAGACTGATTGTTTGCGGGTTCGATACATCGTACTGCCCTTTTTTTTATCTGGAGGAGTATGATTCAGACGTATCGTTTCCAAATCAATCTGTTGAAAAATATTATCTGAATCATTGAGGAATAAGTAAATCCGCTCATTTGTGTTAACAGACAATACATTAGTAGGAGCACGAGTTTCAAATGGTCTGTTAACTGTCGTTTTTTTTAATTGAGCTTACTCTGTCAGTATTCAATTGATTATATCTTGCATTTTTATATGGAGGTGAGCGATTAGTTCATATTACATCTAAACCAATCTCTTCAAAAATATCATCAGAGTCACTCAGAAATATTTGAAATGGCTTGTGAAACTTAGCTGGGCCCATCTTGTATCATAGGATTTATCTGGCTGAGGATACTCTCAACCATGTTCAAGGGACTATCCATAACTGAGTGATCTACATGCCCGGGGAGTTGTATTTCACCCCCATCTTCCCTCACAATGGCAACAGGTTTTATTGTTCATGGTGTTTGGATTTCGACGATTCTGATTTTCCTGGATCTTTTTGATTATGATGAACCTTCATTAGCCTAGAATAAAAATTTTGAATATTCATTTATGTTGCCCTCATCATCTTTGTAAACGAAAGAAAATAGACAGTATAGAGAAAAATAATATTCATCAATTTAAAAAAAAAGAAGTAGTAGTAGTACTACTAGTAGTAGTAGTAGTACTTGTAGGACTGAGTAAAAATAGTCATAAGATTATTCAAACTTAAAGAAAACCTTGAAAGAAGAGCAATTACCTCGCAAACATCTCATCCCATTTAAGGCTTAGTCGACATCCCCTTGTAACTTCTACTCCTACGTTTGGTACTCTTGTCTTTGTATCATTGCTGCTGCCAGCTCCAATATGAACTTCCAATAGTGTAAACAAGTCTCTCATTTTTGCTAGTATCTTTTGTCAACTAGAAACTTGATGAAAAAGATACAAACTGTTCCCTCTCTGAATTCTACTTTCTTACTAATATAAAATACATCTAAAATCCAGCCTTATATTTGGATTAAATAAAAAAACAAGTTTTTCAAAATGAAAGTAAGGAGCAACATTAAAACTTAAAATTAACAGAAATTACTCCGTATATGAAAGGGACTTTTCCTCCTCAAAGCCTCGCTCTTTACGCTATAGTTTGACTCTTTCTCTTAACTCTATTTTTAAAACAGTAAGAAACTTTAGCGTAAAGAGCGGGGCGCTGAGGAGGAAAAGCCCCTTTCATATACGGAGTAATTTCTGTTCTTTTTAAGTTTTAATGTTGCTCCTTACTTTCATTTAAAAAAAACTTGTTTTTTTTTTTATTAATTTCTGGACGTTTTTGAATTAATGCATGTTTTGATCTTGGCTCTCCGCACATAAATAATTAAAAGAAATTTGCATATTATTTAATTGCAATTAATCGGAAGATTTTGTGAAAAAAGAAGCGAGGGAGGAGGCCTAGTTGCCCTCCTGGTTTTTGATTACTTAAAAAAGCAACTAGAACTTTTAATTTTTTACAAAAGTTTTCATTGGTAAAATATATACGTAACTTACGAATTAACTTACGTAACGAACTTCTATATTCGTATGTCTTTATTGCGTATATGAGGGGGTTCAACCCTCATCGATACCTCGCTCTTTACACTAAAGCTTAGATTTTGTCCCAATTCCTTAAGAATGACCTCTGAATCACAAAGGCCGTAGAATAAATGGTTGAAATTACTAAACATACTTTAGCGTAAAGAGTGAAGTATAACAAGGAGGTAAACCCCTCATATGCGTAATAATTTTTGTTGGTTTTTTTTTAATGCTGCTCCTTACTTTCAGTAGAAAAAACTTTTCATATTTATTTTTTCATTGTTTTTTCAAATAATGCTAGAAAATCCTGTGCCCCCTTCATTGAAATTCTCTTCCCCCATGAGAAGTTTCTTCATGTAAATATCCTCCCGCGTACCCCCCCCCAACTCTCCCTCCTAAACCAAAAAATCCCCCTGAAAACGTCTGTACACTTCCCAGTAACCATTACTATATGTAAACACAGGTCAAAGTTTAACTTGCAGCCCCTCCCACGGGGACTGCGGGGGGGTAGTAAATCATCCCCAAAGACATTATTCAGTTAATAGGTTTTTCGACTATGGTGAATAATGAGAAATGGTGAATAATGGTGAATATATGGTGAATAATGTGAAAAGTGAGCGTGGGAGGGGGCCTAGGTGCCCTCCAATTTTTTGGTTACTTAAAAAGGGCACTAGAACTTTTAATTTCCGTTAGAATGAGCCCTCTCGCAACATTCTAGGACCACTCAGTCGATACGATCACCCCTGGGGAAAAAAACAAAAAAAAAACAAAAAACAAATAAACACGCATCCGTGATCTGTCTTCTGGCAAAAAATGTGAAATTCCACATTTTTGTAGATAGGAGCTTGAAACTTCTACAATAAGGTTCTCTGATACGCTGAATCTGATGGTGTGATTTTCGTTAAGATTGTCTGACTTTTAGGGGTTGTTTTCCCCTATTTTGTAAAATGAGGCTAATTTTCTCAGGCTGGTAACTTTTGATGGGTACAACTGATCTTGATGATACTTATATATTTAAAATCAGCATTAAAATGTGATTCTTTTGACGTAACTATTGGTATCAACATTCCATTTTTTAGAGTTTCGGTTACTATTGAGCCGGGTCGCTCCTTACTACAGTTCGTTACCACGAACTGTTTGATCTGGTTGCTACGGGCTTCACGGCTATTTGTAAATTAGGTTCCGTCTGCAGTATGCAAATTTTGTGCCGTCTGTAATACGGTAATGAGGTATAGGGTATGTATATTGAGGTTTAGGGTATAATCTTTAGAGCCTCAGGCGTATCTTCTGTTCTTGTTACAGCCTCACTGCTAGCAACCCGCAGGAAACGCGAATACAGAGTGACTCTTAGTGATGATTATGAAAACGATCGGGTTTAAGCACGGTATATCTTTGCTGATACTAACTGCATAGTATTTGTATTTTAAGGTTACATCATTCTTGCATTCCCGTCGCGTTTGGCTACCGGTAAACAATATTCTATTAAAAATTAGGCGTTGTCCGAATTCACAATTCAACCTTTGAACTCACCCCATACGGTTAGGGTGATTTTAGACTTTTATTTCTCTTGGATAATCTGATTTAAAGGGCAAAACACAATTGAAATAAAATAATCCCTAAAATTTGCTGAGATTACTTTTCATTGCATTCAAAAACGAAACGAAAATATTAATTACAACAGAAACTACAACCAATCAAATTTTTTCGTTCAAACCAACCTCATCCTCCCCTACTTTTGCTATATTTAAAACCATCCTTCCAAACGACTCAGTTTTGCCAATGAAGAAAAATTTCCTTGGAATATGTTCAAACTGAACCCCCTCGGTCATTCAACAAACTCCTACAAAAATACACACCGTTTTCTCTTGATTAAGGTACCCCATTTTGTACCCGAAGGCTTGTCACGTGGAACTACATCTCTGTTGAATTATTCTCCAAATGACATACAGAATGTTGTTCCAAGAGAAGGTATAAAAATGTTCTGGCGCAGGAATATGAATTATCAGGACTAATGTCATATCATCTTCCGAAATGGCGCCAGGAAGCTTGCAATGAAAAAAAGCGTTGCTACTTGTTTGAACTCATCCGTATCAACAATGCAAATTGGCTGCCATTTTTCCCAGGAGAAAATATTTAATATTTCAGATTCCCCCAAAAATTATACTTTTCGACAAAATGCTTCTCAAAAATCTCCACTTTTGTTAAAACTTGAGGAGGTACATTTAGTCCAATAGGTAACATGTTAGGTATGAGAGACCAACCCTAACTTGACACAAGTAGTGTTTCAGTGCCTCCACAGAGATTGCCCATTTCAATATTTTGCTCTAGATACCAAATTGAAGGGATATTATTGAGCTACTATTTTGTTTTTCTAGTTCGTTTAATCTGTATCCTAAAAGAAAGAATTGTTTTAACGGAAAACCTAGTCCTTATTTCCCTTATCATATTAGATTGTGAAAACCTGAGATGACCCGTTTCGTTGTGAGCACGAAAAAGTGAGCATTTTTATCCATCTTTTTTGGCCACATCAAAATTAACATGTTCAAAAATCGCTGGGATTGCTTTTCTTATTGGAATTTCTGAAACTCGCAGCCATCTGAACTTTTTTTAGAGTGATAAAAGTGTCATTTTTGTAATAATTTAATCTCATATTTATATCCAATCAAGTCATAATAATCTAGACGTTTATTAATCTACTTAAATATAAATAATATTTTATTGGCATTTCAAAAATGACGGGAGTATGACATGTTGATTAATGACTTACGAAACAATGTTTCGTCATTTAAATTGCGGCAAATTATATTTTATTCTGAGAATGTTCTTATGACTTGCCTTTCTGTACAAATTTCTCTAATTAATTGTTGGGTCCTGAATGAACACATTTCTATCAGCAGCTTTAAAAATAGAAGAAAAAACGTTAAAACTGCCCACTTTGGATAGATTTACGTTGTAATTTTGGCTACCGGGCTCCGATTCTTCAAGTTCTGACATCGCTTGTAAGATATCTGTAAAGATATTTTTAAAAATAGCATTTGACAAGGAATCATTGGGTTTTTCGGGGGGGGGGATAGTGGAAAAACTAAAAGAGGCATCAAAAATGTGTGTTTTTGTTACGTTTTTACGAGTCTGACAAAAGTTTCCGGGGGGAGGGGGTTACACCCTGCCCCCCCCTCGGATACGGCCTTGGCATTTAGTAATCCAATATGAAATTTATTGCGGAAAATTTACAGAGTTATTTTTAGTTTATAGTTGTGTTTGACGAAGAAATTCCCTATTCAAAAATGTGTTTATCTTTTTGTTGCGTTTTTACGAGTCGGACAAAAGTTTCCGGTGGGGGGTCATACCCCGCCCCCCCCCCTGGATACTGCCTCGGCGTTTAGTAATCCAAGATGAAATTTATTGCGGAAAATTTACAGAAATATTTTTAGGTTATAGTTGTATTTGACGAAGAAATCAACTATTTAAAGCTTTATACGTAATCGTTTTTCTCCTTAATTTGATTCTCCGTTTTTCTTCTCTTTCCTTCCCACATAATCAAGGAAATTATTTTGTAAAATACTTTTATATATTGCTTTGTAAAGATAAAGCGAATTGTTAGCAAATGTGGACTATCAGTTCTGTTAATACCATCTGAATAAAGAAGATGATTATTAAGTTTTAAAAGTTCGAGATTGATATGGGCTATTTAAAATAAAGGTTTCTAGTGGTTCTTTTCTTTTTGTTTTTAGGTACGAAACGGCAAAGGTTTATTTTTTGAATGCTATTTCCAAGATTGATGCAACAAGTCATACATGTATACCTGAAACTTGGGAGCCTCTCTATAACAACATGGGACATGTATGTAGAAAACTAGAAAACTACGAGGAATCTTTAAGCTATCACAAAAAGGTATGTCCCAAACTTGGAAAATAAAAGTGTCAGTATCGATTCTGATTCCTACTCAGACAATGCAAGCTAAACGTTAGTTCTTGATTAAAACCTTTAAATGTCCTAGACTATTGAAACTTTCTGAAATTGATCAACGGCCAAATTAGGTCATGAAAAGGTATTTATGTGCTCCTGTCCACTTTTTTTACTTAGTTAATAGACTCTGTCAAGTTTGATTTGAGTAAATGAAAAGAGAGATAGAGAAGAAAGATCTCATTTGGCTTAGAATGAGCTCTTGCTGAACTTAGATCAGATTTTAAGCCGAGCTTCTTTTCATTGTCACAAAAAGTATTATAGGCCTGTGTTCAAGGATTCCTCAAAGCCCTACAAGTACGGAAGGAGCTGAGGTAAAAATTTGGAATCCCAATCGAGTAGTTTTAGTTTGGACTGTAGGTTCATTTTTGAAAGCTCCAGTCACATGAACGTTAAAACACCCTTGAAAAGAATTTAGCTATGTATCTCTGGCTGTAAATTCTAGTGGTGTTCACTCTGTATGGCGACTAATTGTTGAAAAAGAACTTTTATACAGGCGTTTGAGACCCTATCCCCAATATCGCTTAATTCAGTAATGATTTCTCATTCTCATAGATTTTTCGTAAATTTTTACTATTTTCTAGACCATATATAACTAAACCGCATATAGAAAACCGGTGTGGTTTCTGGAAGAAACCCTCTAGAGAGGAGACTTTAATTCGACTTTTAAATTATATGTTGATGATCCCAAACCACCACCCGCACAACCATGTTAAAGACTATTTTTTCCCCTCTCTTTTTCCTGTGCTGTTTTGAAGTAGATTCAAAACGCTTCGTCTAATGAAGTAATAAAAAGAAGGAAATCAAACAGTTCGTGGTAACGATCTGTAGTAAGGAGCGACCCGGCTCATTAGTAAACGAAAAACGGAATTTGATACTAATAGATACATCAAAAGAATCAGATTTTTATGCTGATTTTAAATATATAAGTTTAATAAATTTAGTTTTACTCATCAAAAGTTACGAGCCTTAAGAAAGTTGGCCTTATTTTGGAAAATAGAGGAGAACACCTTCTAAAAGTCATAGAATCTTAACGAAAACCACACCATCGCATTTAGCGTATCAGAGAACGCTACTGTAGAAGTTTCAAGCTTCTATCTACAAAAATGTGGAACTTCGTATTTTTTGCCAGAAGACCGATCACGGGTGTGTGTTTAATTTTTTTTTTAAGGGGTTATCGTATTGACCAAGTGGTCGAAAGAATCAGGTTTTTATGCTGATTTTATATATATACATATATATATATATATATATATATATATATATATATATATATATATATATATATATAAGTTTAATAAATTTAGTTTTACTCATCAGAAGTTACGAGCATGAGAAAGTTGGCGTTATTTTGGAAAATAGAGGGGAACACCTTCTAAAAGTCATGGAATCTTAACGAAAATCACACCATTGCATTTAGCGTATCAGAGAACGCTACCGTAGAAGTTTCAAGCTTCTATCTAGAAAAATGTGGAACTTCGTTTTTTTTGCCCTGGAATGTGGTCCTAGAATGTCGCCAGAGGGCTCATTCTAACGGAAATTAAAAGTTCTAGTGCCGTTTTAAGTGACCAAAAAATTGGAGGGCACCTAGGCCCCTATCACTCTAATTTTCCCCCAAAGTCAATGGATAAAAATTTTGATAGCCATTTCGTTCAGCATAGTCGAAAAAATAAATAACTATGTCTTTGGGGATGACTTACACCTCCACAGTCCCCGGGGGAGGGGATACAAGTTACAAACTTTGACCCGTGTTAACATACAGTAATGGTTATTGGGAAGTGTACAGACATTTTCAGGGGAACTTTTTGTTGAGGGGGTTGAGGGAGGGGGCTACGTGGTATGATATTTCCTTGGAGGAATTTGTCGTGGGGGAAGAAAAATTCTATGAAGGGGGGATGCATAGGATTTTCTAGCATTATTTAAAAAAAAACAATGAAAAAATAAAAATGAAAAAAATTTTTCAACTGGAAGTAAGGAGCAGCATTAAAACTTAAAACGAACAGAGATTGTTATGCATATGAGGGGTTCATCTCCTCCTAAATAACTCGCTCTTTACGCTAAATTATTTTTAGTAATTTCAACTATTTGTTCTACGGCCTTTGTGATTCAGGGGTCATTCTTAAAGAATTGGGACAAAGTTTAAGCTTTAGTGTAAAGAGTGAGGTATTAACGAGGGGGCAAACCCCCTCATACATAATAAAAATATACGAATATAGAAGTTCGCTGCGTAAGTTAATTCGTAAGTTACGTATATTTTTCACTAATAAAAACGTTCGTTAAAATTGAAAGATCTTGTTGCCTTTTTAAGTAACCGAAAAATTGGAGGGCAATAGGCCTCTTCCCCCATCCATTTTTCTTAAAATAGTCTGATCAAAACTAAGAGAATGCCATTTAGCCCCCCCTCCTCCCAAAAATTTTTTATGCAAATGACGTTTTAATTATTCATGTGCAGAGAGCCAAAATCAAACATTCATTACTTCAAAAACATTCAGAAATTAATTTAAAAAAGCAAGTTTTTTTTAACGGAAAGTAAGGAGCAACATTAAAAGTTAAAACGAACAGAAATTGCTCCGTGCATGAAAGGGGCTGTTCCCTCCTCAACGCCCCGCTCTTTACGCTAAAGTTTTTTACTGTTTTATAAAGTAGAATTGAGAGAAAGAGTCAAACTTTAGCAAAGAGCGGGGCGTTGAAGAGGGAACACTAAATTTTATCCAAAGCTGACTCTATCCACCTCATCAATTATACCCAAGCTTCCAGCCGCTTTACCTATTTCTATCCAAGAAATGTACAGTTGATCTATTGCCTAGAGTAATCTCTTATTTGATTTAGCATTCATATTTGATCGATACTGCACTTTTTCCTGTTTATGCTTTTTGATAGCTTGGCGAAGTATCAATTTTCGAAAGGCTTAGAATCGAGAAAACACCGTCGAAGGTTATCTATTTCATATTGAATCAATGCCATCACTGTCCGAGAATTTCTGGGAGTACCACCAAAGGTTAAAAATTTTCTCCGAAAGAAAATTGAGCTCCCGAAATCCCTGAAACTTCCCCAAAAGTCACCGTTTCTCCCAATATCTCCCTTAAAATCCAATTTATCTTCCCCGAAATCTTCAAAACTGTGTATTCAGCTTTCTGTAATAAAAAATATTGCGTCTTTTTTTATTTAGTTATTGTTTGGCTAAATTAAGCCATTGTCAAAATTAGTCAATCTCTGAGATTAAATAAAAAAATAAAATGTAATGAGATTTGTAATGAGATTACATAAAAAAAACTAGTTTTTTTAATTGAAAGTAAGGAGCGACATTAAAACTTAAAACGAACAGAAATTACTCCGTATATGAAATGGGTTGTCCCCTCCGCTATCCCTCGCTCTTTACGCTAAAGCTTTTAATTGTTTTAAGAAGCAGAATTGTGGCAAAGAGTCAAACTTTAGCGTAAAGAGCGAGGGATTGCAGAGGGGACACCCATTTCATATATGGAGTAATTTCTCTTCGTTTTAAGTTTTAATGTCGCTCCTTACTTTCAGTTAAACAAACTAGTTTTTTTTATGTAACTTCTGAACGTTTTCGAATTATTGCATGTTTGATTTTGGCTCTCCACACATTTATTATTAAAATGAAATTTGCATATTAATTCCTTTTTTGGCTAAATGGCTTTCTCTTAGTTTTGATCAGACGATTTTGAGAAATAAGGGATGGGGAAGGAGGCCTAGTTGCCATGCGATTTTTCGGTTACATAAAAAGCCAACTATAAATTTTAATTTTTAACGAATTTTTTTTTAGTAAAAAATATACGTAACTTAAGAATTAACTTACGTAACAAACTTTTATATTCTTTAATTTTTATTATGTATATGAGGGGGTTTGTACCCTCGTTAATACCTCGTTCTTTACACTAAATCGTAAGTTTTGTCCCAATTCTTTAAGAATGACCCCTGAATCAGAAAGGCCGTAGAATAAATAGTTGAAATTACTAAAAATACTATAGCATAAAGAGCGAGGTATTTATCTCCTCCTAAATACCTCGCTCTTTATGCTAAAGTATTTTTAGAACCCCTCATATGCGTAATAATCTCTGTTCGTTTTAAGTTTCAATGCTACTCTTTACTTTCAATTGAAAAACTTTTCCATGTTTATTTTTTCATTGTTTTTTTATAGTAATTTTAGAAAATCCTGCGCCCTTTTCATTGAATTTCTGTTCCCCCATGACATATTTCTCCAAGGAAAGATCCTCCCACATAGCCCCCTCCCCTCAACCCCATCCCCAAAACCCAAAAAAATCCCCTGAAAACGACTGTACACTTCCCAATAACCATTATTATATGTAAACACTGGTCGAAGTCTGTAACCTGCAACCCCTCCCCCAGGGACTGTGGGGGAGTAAGTCATTCCCAAAGACATAGTTATTATGGTTTTTGACTATGCGGAACAAAATGGCTATCTCTAAATTTTGATATGTTGACTTTGGAGAAAAAATGAGCGTGGGAGGGGGCCTAGGTTGCCTCCAATTTTTTGGTCACTTAAAAAGGGCACTAGAACTTTTCATTTCCGTTAGAAGGATCCCTCTTGCGACATTCTAAGACCACTTGGTCGATAAGATGACCCCTGGGGAAAAGAAAAAAAAACAAAAAAAAAACAACAAATAAACACGCACCCGTGATTTGTCTTCTGGCAAAAAATACGAAATTCCACGTTTTTGTAGGTAGGAGCTTGAAAATTTTGCGATAGGGTTCTCTGATACGCCGAATGTGACGGTGTGATTTTCGTTAAGATTCTGTGACTTTTAGTGGGTATTTTCCCCTATTTTCTAAAATAAGGCAAATTTTTTCAGGCTCGTAACTTTTGATGACAAAGACTAAATTTGATGAGACTTATATATTTAAAATCAGAATGAAAATTCTGATTCTTTTGATGTATATTTTAGCATCAAAATTCCGAGTTTCGTTTACTATTGAGCCGGGTCGCTCCTTACTACAGTTCGTTACCACGAACTGTTTGATTAATTTAAAAACCTTTTTCTACAAGCCAAGTTTTTCAAAGAAAAGTAAGGATCTCCATTGAGCCAAGAATAAACAAAAATGAAGGCAAATAATCTTCCAAACGTAAAACTACAACAAATCACCATCAATAGATAAATGAAGCTCAAAATGAACTGAAATTACAATAAATAGCCAAGTCAAACTCAAAAGGAGCGAAAAATTAAGGTAAGTAGGGCTGATAACCCCCATGCCATCTCAAGACTAGAGCATAACTGGCGCTTTACTGAGAACAAAATACGTCCGAAATGTTTTATCTTTTTTTATTAGTTAAAAAAGATATTTTTTACTATAGATATTAAAAAAAGATATTATTTATTTATTATCTATTATTTTATTATAGTTTTTTTTTTTTTTTTTTTTTTTTTTTTTTTTTTTTTTTTTTTTTTTTTTTTTTTTTTTAGTATAGGGCAAATTGTGTTCTGGTCTTTTAAAGGCATGAGGGTTATCAGCCCCACTCATGTTGACTTTTGCTCGTTTTGAGTTTGACTCGGCTATTTTTTTTAGTATAGTGTAAATTGTGTTAGTATAATGTAAATTGTGTTCTGGTGTTTTGAAGGCGTGACGGTTATCAGCCCCACTCATGTTAATTTTTCCTCTTTTTGAGTTTGACTCGGCGAATTATTGTAATTACTGTTTGTTTTGAGTTTCCCCAAAAGTATCTCCAGGAGTTTCAACTTAATACCTCCAGTTGTTCTCGATTAATTGCTGAGGTGTCTTATTGCCAACCATAACACAATGGCTTTTCATTTATTTTAAAGCACGATGGCCCAAATGCATAATTGTGGGGATTTGACATTCCTAATATCCCTAAAGACATAGTTGCTGGACCGTTCTACTATGCTGAACAAAATGGCTGTTTCAAAATTTTGATGGGATGCGTTTGGAAAATGAATGGGCTTGAGAGAAGGGCTGCTTGCCCTCCAATCTCTTGTTACTCTTAAAAAGGAGACCAGGCACTCGCGCTCTAACTGGAGTGCAATATATATATATATATATATATATATATATATATATATATATATATATATATATATATATATATATATATATATATATATATATATATATATATATATATATATATATATATATATATATATATATATATATATATATTGGGGAAGGAGTTCCTGCTTCATATATCGAGTAAAAATATTTAAACAAGTGAAAACAAAATGAAAACATTTGAAATGTATTTGCTTTCAGATAATTGCAAATTATGTTCTGGTCTTGAGAAGACAGGGGGGTTGTCAGCCCTACTCGTGTTAATCTTTGTTCGTTTTGAGTCTGAATCCGTTATTTATTGTATGACTTAAATAAACAAAATACGTTCCAAATGTTTTAACTTTAATAAATAAAAAATTAGCAAAGTTTCAAGGAGTATATATCAGCATATGTACACTAAAATGACGATCCACAGCCATTTTTTTCAGTGCAGTGCAAATTATGTTCTTGTCTTGCGAAGGTATGAGGGTTGTTAAAAATATATTTTCCAGACCTTTCAACTACGTTGAACAAAATGGCTATCTCAAAACTGTGATTAGAAGTGTTTTAGGAATTGATGGGCGGGGGGGGGGAGCTTCTTGCCCTCCAGTCACTTATGACTAATGATAAGGACACTAGCGCTTTCAATTTCCTCTTAAATGAGCCTTTCTTGAAGTTTTTACGACAACAAATGGCCATCTCAAAATTTCTATCAGATGGATTTCAGGAAAATACGAGGTTTAAGGGGCGGTATCCACCCTCCGATCACTTTGAATCTTAAAAAGGGAACTAGAACATCTGATTTTCAAATAAATGCGCCGATTGCGGAGTTTTTACGATCATCCTTTCTATATATATAACTTATATGGCCCCAGGGCATAACTTACAAACCTTGTCCTGAGGGCTCGGTGTGGGGGGCAGGGAGGTTGTCATCCTCAAAGACATAATTCCCGGACCTTTCAGTTACGTTGAAAAAAATTGCTGTCTCAAAATTTTGATTGGGTGCGTTTTGGGAACGGACATGGGAAGGAGGTTAGATACCCTCCGATCACTTTTGACTATTCAAATGGGCACTAGCCCTTTCAGTTTCCAATCGAATGAGCTCTTTTCAAATTTGACAACAAGTGGCCATCTCAAAATTTCTATCAGATGCCTTTTTGGGAAAATACGAGGTGTGTAGGGGGGGGGGGTATCTAAAAATCTAAAACTAAAACTTCTGATTAGCAATCTAACGAGCCCCCTCCGAAGTTTATACGATCACCCTTTGTATGTAAGTTATACCCCCAGGGCACAACTTACGACCCTTGCCTTAAGGGCTGTGGGGGGGGGAGGCTCATCATACTCAACTACATAATTTCAGGATCTTTCGACTACGTTGAACAAAATGGCTATCTAAAAATAGATTGGATTTATTTAGGGAAATGGTAGGCATGGGAGGGGGGTTAGCTGCCCTCTGATCACTTTCGACTAATAGAAATGACACTAGTCCCTTCAATTCCCAGTCAAATGAGCCCTTTTGAAATTTCTACGACAACTCATTCGATGCAAAGTGTCCTGGTCTTAAAAAAATAAAAATACATTGCGCCCACATCGCTCTTTACTTAGACAGTGCTATTGTGCTGCCTATGACAGATCAATTGAACTATAGGGACTGGACGCTATTACTTGTTTTTTTATTGTTGTTACTTTGTTTTTAGTATTGCTCTTGAGAAAACCGGTTGAAACTGTGACATTTTGTGTTCAACATTTTGTCCATTTGAACAGGAGTTTTTTGCAGGGTTGGTTTTTGTTTGTAAATTAAATATAAAAAAACAAGTTTTTTTTAACTGAAAGTACGGAGCGATATTAAAACTTAAAACGAACAAAAATTACTCCGTATATAAAAGGGGCTGTTCCATCCTCAATGCCCCGCTATTTACGCTGAAGTTTGACTCTTTCTCTAAACTCAAAAAAAATTAGCGTAAAGAGCGGGGTATGCTTGACTTTCTGGCTGAGTATCAAAAAATTAATCGAAGTACTTTTGACTACAGCAAACTCTACTACTTGGTAAATTCTAAGTTTTTTAATTGGTGATTAAAGATAAAAAAATAATAAAAACGCACGTATGCCTTGGACAAACTTAGCTAGTTAGCAAAATCTGAGTGTCTTAGTTACTGACTAAGAGTGTCAAAAATTTAATAAAAAGCAGTTTTGACTACAATTAACTCAGGTAGTTAATAAATTCTGGGTGTTTTACTTGCTTGCTGAATGCCAAGAAAAACTAATAAAAGCACTTTGTTATCTGTTAGAATTCTGTTGATGATAGAGTTTGCAGAGACGAATTAAATTTGACGTGGTTTATTCAGTGAATTTTCCCGAGAACGAATAGTTTTAACTCTGTTGGTGACAAAGTTTTAACAGATGAATAAAATTTGACACGGTTTATTCCTTGAGTTTTCCTAAGGACTAATTAAATTTGTCATGGTTTACTCCTTGAATTTTCCTTAGAACTAAAAGGTTTAACTCTCTTAAAAATAAAGTTTGAATAGATAAATAAATTTGACGTGGTTTATCTAATAAATTTTTTCCGAGAATGAAGAGCTTTAACTCCGTTGATTATAAAGTTTGAACAAATGAATTAAATTTGACACGGTTTATTCCTTGAATTTTTCTTCGGAATAAAAAGGTTTGACTCTGTTGATTGCAAATTTTGGACATATGAATTAAATTTGAAATGGTTTATTCCTTGAGTTTTCCTAAGAATTAAAAGGTTTAACTCTGTTGAATATAAAGTTTGAATAGATGAATTAAATTTGACGTGATTTGACGTGATTTATTCAAAGTAAATTTGAAGAACTAAAAGGTTTAACTCTCTTAAATATAAAGTTTGAATAGATCAATTAACAGATGAATAAAATTTGACACGGTTTATTCCTTGAATTTTTCCTAAGGACTAATTAAATTTGACACGGTTTAATCCTTGAATTTTCCTAAGAACTAAAAGGTTTAACTCTCTTAAATATAAAGTTTGAATAGATAATTAAATTTGACGTGGTTTATCTAGTAAATTTTCTCCGAGAATGAAGAGCTTTAACTCCGTTGATTATAAAGTTCGAACAAATGAATTAAATTTGACACTGTTTATTCCTTGAATTTTTCTTCGGACTAAAAGGTTTGACTCTGTTGATTGCAAATTTTGGACATATGAATTAAATTTGAAATGGTTTATTCCTTGAGTTTTCCTAAGAACTAAAAGGTTTAACAGTGTTGAATATAAAGTTTGAATAGATGAATTAAATTTGACGTGATTTATTCAGTAAAATTTACCAAGAATATTTTGCTTTAACTTTGTTGATTACAAATTTTGAACATATGAATTAAATTTGACACAGTCTATTCCTTGAATTTTCCTAAAGACTAAGAGGTATAACTCTGTTCAGTATAAAGTTTTAACTGGTGAATTTAGTGTGACGTAGTTTATTCAGTCAATTTCCCCAAGAATGAACAGCTTTAACTCTGTTGATTATAAAGTTTGAACAGATGAATTAAATTTGATATGGTTCATTCCTTGAATTTTCCTAAGGACTAAAAGGTTTAGCTCTGTTGAGTATAAAATTTGAACTGATGAATTAAATTTGACGAGGTTTATTCAGTGAATTTTCCCAAGAATGAATAGCTTGAACTCTGTTGAGTATAAATTTTGAACAGATAACTTAAATTTGACATGGTTTATTCCTTGCATTTTCTTAAGGACTAAAAGATTTAACTCTGTTGATTATAAAGTTTGAACAGATGAAATACATTTGACTTGGTTTATACAGTGAATTTTCCAAGAATGAATAGCTTTAACTCAGTTGATTACAAATTTTGCACTGACAAATGAAATTTGACATGGTTTATTCCTTGTATCTACCTCAGGACTAAGTGTTTTAATTCCGTTGAATATAAAGTTAGAACAAATGAATTAAAATTGACACAGTTTATTCCTTGAATTTTCCCAAGAATGAATAGCTTTAACTCTTTTGATTGCAAAGTTTGAGCAGATGAATTAAATGTGACGTGGTCTATTCCATGAATATTCCTGAGGAAAAAAGGTTCAACTCTATTGAATATAAGGTTTGAACATATTAATTAAATTAGACACGGTTTATTCCTTGTATCTTCCTAAGGACTTAAAGGTTTAACTCCGTTGAGTATAAAGTTTGAACTAATAAATTAATCTTACGGGGTTTATTTAGTGAATTCTCCCAAGAATGAGTAGCTTTAACTCAATTGATTACAAAGTTTGAACAAATGATTAAATTTGACATGGTTTAGAGAGAACGGCCTTATTTTTGTTTAGGCCTGGGTGGAGTGCCAAAATGAATAAGACTAGAAACCTCCCTGTTTTACATCGTGTATATCGTATATACTTTTTTCTACCCCAGAAAATTGGCTATTATTCTTTGTTACTTTTCAGGAAAGATTGCTGGATAATTTACTTAGCAAAATACGTGATCTGTCTTGGTCAAATCGCTAGTATGTCGAACACAAAAACGAATGATAACGGTTTGAGTCTCACCGGGCCCCGGTACTCTGCATCGCCCCCGTCACTCTACATGCGGCTGCTTATTCTTCCCATCAAGTTTCATCCCGATCTCTCCACTCTAAGCGTTTTCCAAGATTTCCGGTTAGCAAGATGTCGGTTTCCCCCTCCAACCCCCCATGTCCTCGAATCTGATTCGAATTGAAACTGGAGCATCTGAGACAGGAGATCCTTCTTTATATCAAGTTTCTTTAAGATCTGATCACCCATTCGTAAGATAATACCTCAATTTTCACGTTTTCCAAGAATTCTCGTTTTCCCCTCTAACTCCTCCAATGTCACCGGATCTGGTCGAGATTTAAAATAAGAGATTAGCGTTACGAGGTTCTTCTAAATGTGAAACTTTCACTAAGACCCGATCACTCCTTCGTAAGTTAAAAATACCTCATTTTTTCTAATTTTTCAGAATTAACCCCCCCCCCCCCTTTAACTCCCCCAAATAGAGCGGATCCGTTTCGGTTATGTCAATCACGTATCTAGGACTTCTCCTTATTTTTCCCACCATGTTTCATCCCGACCCCTTCACTCTAAGCGTTTTCCAAGATTTTAGGTTCCCCCCCCAACTCCCCCCAATTTCACTGGATCCAAGGGGGATTTTAAAATAAGAGCCCTGAGACACGATATCATTCTAAATATCAAATTTCATTAAGATTCGATCACCCGTTCGTAAGCTAAAAATACCTCTTTTTTCTAATTTCCCGATTTAACCGTCCCCCCAATCCCCGCCAGATGGTCAAATCGGGGAAACGACAATTTCTAATTTAATCTGGTCTGGTTCCTGATACGCCTGCCAAATTTCATCGTCGTAGCTTACCTGGAAGTGCTTAAACTAGCAAAACCGGGACAGACAGACAGACCGACAGAACTTGCGATCGCTATATGTCACTTGGTAGATACCAAGTGCCATAAAAATGAAAAATGTGTATTTGAGTTTTGAAGATTCTAGTAATAATTATGAGGAAGTAGGAGAAAAAAACTGTGATTGGGGGGGGGGGGCTGTTGGGTCGTAATATAAAATTCTGAGAAAATCAATCTTAGTTTTCGTATCTGACTTGATGCATATCCAGATACTTGCACAAATTACACGAAATTAATGTTATTGTCAATAAGACCTGTCAATCCATTTGACCTACTCGGATCCCCCCCCCCTACCTAAAATTTTACTATAAGAAATAGTACTAATCTTATGAATATAAGTCAAATATTGTGTTGAAAATATGGCTTGAGGCTGGTTAAATGTTAAAACAAGAGCTAAGAGCTCATATGGCACTTGTGATGAGGTCGGAAGAGCCAAAAGCCAAGAACTCATATGGTATGAGCTCTAGCAAAGTTTTAAGAATCAATAGATTGCTTTAAAAGGAAAATCAGAGGCTTAATACCGGTCGGGATTTAAAATAAGAGCTCTGAGTCACGAGGTCCTTCTAAATATCAAAATTCATTAAGATTCGATCACCCATTCGTGAGATACCTCGATTTTCACGCTTTCCATGAATTCCAGTTTCCCCCTCCAACTCCCATCAATGTCACCGGATCTGGTCGGGATTTAAAATGAGAGTTCTAAAACACAAGATCCTTCTAGATATCAAATTTCATTAAGATCTAATCACCCGTTCGTAAGTTACAAATAACTCATTTTTTTCTAATTTTTTCCGAATTACTACCCCCCCCAACTCCCCCAAAGAGAGCGGATCCGGTCCGGTTATTTCAATCACGTGTCTAGGACTTAAAATTATTTTAAGAGTTCTGATACACAATATCATTCCAAACATCAAATTTCATCAAGATCCCATCACCCATTCATAAGTTAAAAATACCTCATTTTTTTCTAATTTTTAAGAATTACCCCCCCCCCCATTACCCCAAAGAGAGCGGATCCGTTCCGATTATGTCAATCATGTATCTGGGACTTGTGCTTATTTTTCCCATCAAGTTTCATCCCGATCCCTCCACTCCAAGTGTTTTCCAAGATTTTAGGTTTCCCCCCTCCAACTCCCTCCAATGTCATCAAATCCGGTCGGGATTTAAAATAAGAGCTCTGATACACAATATCATTCCAAACATCAAATTTCATTAAGATCCCATCACCCATTCATAAGTTAAAAATACTTCATTTTTTCTATTTTTTCCGAATTAACTGGCCCCCCACTCCCCCCCCCCAGATGGTCAAATTGGGAAAATGACTATTTCTAATTTAAGCTGGTCCCGTCCCTGATACGCCTGCCAAATTTCATCGTCCTAGCTTACCTGGAAGTGTTTAAAGTAGCAAAACCGGGACCGACAGACAGACAGACAGACCGACAGACAGACCGACAGAATTGGCGATTGTGTCACTTGGTTAATACCAAGTGCCATAAAAACGTTTCTCGGTTAAAATGTAAAAAACGGAGTTTTTTAAGGTGAAGAGAATCAAGGTGAAGAAAAAGTTCGAGGGGTAGATACCTCCTCTGCTCCCTCCTCCAAATTACACCACTTGTCTGACCAATCTAAAATTCATAGCTCAGAACAAAGCACTGCTTAGAGTCATCTCTAGTCTAAATTATTATTGCACCTGACTGCGGCGGGATTTTCAAGCAAAATTGATTGCTAGCCCTATTTAAACATTACTGTGGTAGAACCTCGTAAATCGGCACACAATAGAAAAATAGTATTAATTTTGACCAGCAGTAGCTGAATAAGTTTACTTCCGTTTGATCTATATTGCAAACCGCCCAAATCGAGCTTTTCTTGAGGTATCTGGAGCCAACATGGCCACAGTTGTAGCTTATATTACTTCACTCAAAAAAGATCTTTGGTACATCAAAGTTACAGATTTTGAATGTGTTACCTCTGTTTTTAAGTTTAGGTGGTACATAAATATTGTTATAACTTTGGAATTTAAATTATGTTGGTACAACTGAGAGAAGAGGAAGTGTAATGAAAAAAAAAGTTACCGTTGTTATATTTAAGACTAAGTTGCAAGCTTTAAGGATTGAAGCTATATATTTTAACACTGAAGCTAGGGTAGTTGTATTATCCATTCGCGAATATTGCCCAAAATTGTATCTTGTTTCTCCAAAAATACCTGGAATTTCAGAGTCTTCCCCGTGCATTTAAATAGATTCAGAGTGAAAGCACTGAATAGAATCCTTATATTTACTAATGAAAAGAAAAGATTAGGGGACATTCGTTTCGATTACAACCTTTTATTATGGTATAGAAAAATCGACCTGGTTATTTCCTAGAGGGACTTTTCCATAACTTAGCCCGATTTTAGGCGGGTTTTTCTCCCTCAGATATTTCGGGTTAGTGTCTTGTACCCTCACCATAGCATCCCCTTGCTATAGCACTACTTGTTTGTATCCCCTCCCCCTCAAAAAAGCGTTTCTTAAACTTTTTACATTGTGTGACCGTTGAAATAAATAAGATAAAGCAATATATCTCTTTTAAATTGGTTCATTATAGTTCATGTGGTAAATATCTTACCACACGTTCGCATGAAACTTTAGAGATTGTGTGTAAAATTCCAGGGCTTTGGAGGCCTGAGCCGAGAAATCTTGCTCAAAAACATATTAGTATTTTCTATTTTTAATTGTATTTATGTATTATGTACCATCCCTACAGTTTTGCTGATAATACACGGTTTGTCCGTCCTCATAACGTTTCCAAAAACCCTTCTAAGACTTGACCTTGTCGGTTTTTATTGTTCTACTGTTCTGTATTATTTCGAATATTACCTATTCAAGAGCTTAGAGATTGTCCCTAGATTTTCTGGGATGAAAAAATGGGTTGTGTAGTTTCAGTTTAATTTGGATCCTCTTGCTTTATCCTCTCCTCTTCTTGGACTGCAATTGTAAATTATTTCATTCCGCTTTTCTAGGCCCTGAGGGTATCTATCACCAAGCCGTTTCTTTCGAAATTAAATAAAAAAAAAACAAGTTTTTTTTTTAACTGAAAGTAAGGAGCGACATTAAAACTTAAAAGGAACGGAAACTACTCCGTATATGAAAGGGGCTTTTCCTCCTCACTCGCCGCGCTCTTTACGCTAAAGTTTGACTCTCTCTCTTAACTCTACTTTTTAAACAGTAAAAAACTTTAGCGTGCCAGATCGGTCTTCTGGCAAAAAATACGAATATCACATAATTGCAGATAGGAGCTTAAAACTTCTTCAGTGTGGTTCTCTGATACGCCGAATGCGATGGTTGTGATTTTAGTGAAGATCCTACGGCTTTTAGGGGGTGTCTTCCCCTATTTTCTAAAATAAGGCAAATTTTAGTGTAACTATTGATGGGTAATACTAACCTTGATGAAACTTATATATTTAAAATCAGCATTAAAATGCGATTATTTTGATGTAACTATTGGTATCAAAATTCCATTTTTTAGAGTTTTGGTTACTATTGAGCCGGGTCGCTCCTTACAGTTCGCTACCACGAATTGTTTGATCCTCTCAAGGGCATTCAAGTTGCTCTTTTAAGACATAAATTAAAAAAAACAATTTTTTTTAAATGAAAGTAAAATTACTCCGTATATGAAAGGGGTTTTTCCTCCTTAGCGCCCCGCTCTTTACGCTAAAGTTTGACTCTTTTCTCTTAGCTCACTTCTTAAAACAGTAAAAAACTTTAGCGTAAAGAGCGGGGCGTTGTGGAGGAAAAGCCCCTTTCATATACGGAGTAATTTCTGTTCGTTTTAAGTTTTAATGTCGCTCCTTACTTTCATTTAAAAAAACTTGTTTTTTTTTATTTAATTTCTGGACGTTTTTTAATTAATGCATGTTTTGATCTTGGCTCTCGGCACATAAATAATTAAAACGAAATTTGCATATTAATTTTTTTTGGCTAAATGGCTTTCTCATAGTTTTAATCGGAAGATTTTGAGAAAAAAGGAGAAGGAGGAAGCCTAGTTGCCCTCCAATTTTTGATTACTTAAAAGGCAACTAGAACTTTTAATTTTTTTTGCGAGCATTTTCATTAGTAAAAAATAGACGCAATTTACGAATTAACTTACGTAACGAATTTCTATATTCGTATGTTCTTATTGCGTATATGAGGGAGTTCACCCCTCGTCGATACCTCACTCTTTACACTAAATTTTAAATTCTGTCCCAATTCCTTAAGAATGACCCTTGAATCACAAAGGCCATAGAATAAATAGTTGGAATTACTAAAAATACTTTAGCGTAAAGAGCAAGGTATTACGAGGAGGTAAACCCCTCATATGCGCAATAATTTCTGCTCGTTTTAAGTTTTAATGCTGCTCCTCACTTTCAGTAGAAAAAAACTTTTCATATTTATTTTTCCATTGTTTTTTTTTATATAATGCTAAAACATCCTGCACCCCCTTCATTGAAAGTCTCTTCCCCCATGAGAAGTTTTTCCATGGAAAGATCCTCCCACGTAACCCCCCCCACCTCAAATCTCCCTTCCAAACCAAAACAATCCTCCTGAAAACGTTCGTACACTTCCCAGTAACCATTACTATATGTAAACACAGGTCAAAGTTTGTAACTTTTAACCCCTCCCACGGGGACTGCGGGGGAGTAAGTCGTCCCCAAAGACATAGTTATTAGGTTTGTCGTCTATGGTGAAAAAAATGGCTATCTCAGAATTTTGATCCGGTGACTTTAGGGAAAAAATGAGCGTGGGAGGCCTAGGTGCCCTTCGATTTTTTGGTCACTTAAAAAGGGCACTAGAACTTTTCATTTCCGTTAGAATGAGCCCTCTCGAGACATTCTAGGACCACTGGGTCGATACGATCACCCCTGGAGGAAAAAAAAACAAATAAACACGCATCCGTGATTTGTCTTCTGGCAAAAAATGTTAAATTCCACATTTTTTGTAGATAGGAGCTTGAAACTTCTACAATAAGGTTCTCTGATACGTTGAATCTGATGGTGTGATTTTCGTTAAGATTGTATGACTTTCAGGGGGTGTTTTCCCCTATTTTCTAAAATGAGGCAGATTTTCTCAGGCTCGTAACTCTTGATAGGTAAGACTAATCTTGATGAATATATTATATATTTATATATTTAAAATCAGCATTAAAATGCGATTTTTTTTGAAACTATTGGTATCAAAGTTCCATTTTTAGAGTTTCGGTTACTATTGAGCCGGATCGCTCCTTACTACAGTTCGTTACCACGAACTTTTTGATAAATACTGAGTGGGTCCGAACCATTTGGCTCGTAAAGATTAATGTTTGATGGCTCGTCACTTAGCTTCAGTCATAAATTTATTCTCAATAGCCTCTATGAAAAACTTGAGTTTGGACCAACATCATTTTATCTCAGTTTTTAAAAGGAATTTCAGCTGTTTTCTTTTAATATCTGTCAAGTCGTTAAACCCTTATTTCGTTTTGTAATGCAACTATCCCTTTTATTACAATTTACTTTCCAGTTTGTCTATTATCGTGTTTGCCTTTTATTTGAAAAGTACTTTGAATACTTTCTTTTTTTTAACATCTTTTTAGGTTTATTTTCTGCATAGCTAAAACGTGTCATAAGTTATTGATATGCACATTTTGATTGTAGGCATTGATGCTCAAGCCCAGGAATGGATCAACCTACACAGCTATCGGATTAGTTCAAGCTTTACTAAGACAATTCCACAAGGCAAGTGATTCATTGCATAAAGCATTGAGCTTTAAAAGAGATGACTCCGTAGCGACATCCATGTTAAACATTGTTCTTGACATGACAGCTGATAGTCCTTTTCCTATAGAAGGTAGGTTTATGCTATAGCTATATATCAAGTATGTGTCAGAATCAAAATGCGATATGTCAAAGTGGAATAGGGGGTTAAGACAAAGAAGGGTATATTTTTAGTTAAAGGCTCAATAAGTTAAGCAATGAAAATTGAATCTATCCTAATTTTGGTTTTAATTTCTGTGGACCTTGGTATCTACCAAGTGACATATAGCGATCGCAAAATCTGTCGGTCTGTCTGTCTGTCCCGGTTTTGCTAGTTTAGGCACTTCCAGGTTAGCTAGGACGATGAAATTTGGCAGAGTATCAGGAACCACACCAGATTAAGTTAGAAATTGTCGTTTCCCCGATTCGACCATCTGGGGGGGGGGCAGTTAAATAGGAAAAATTTGAAAACATGAGGTATTTTCAACTTACGAACGGGTGATCGGATCTTAATGAAATTTATGTTTGGAAGGATATCGTGTCTCAGGGCTATTATTTTAAATCCCGACTGGATCCGGTGACATTGGGGGGAATTGGGGTGTGGGACCTAAAATCTTGGAAAACGCTTAGAGAAGAGGGATCGGGATGAAACTTGGTGAGAAAAATAAGCACAAGTCCTAGATACGTGATTGAAATAACTGGAATGGATCCGCTCTCTTTGGGGAAGTTGGGGAGAGGATTTATTCTGAAAAATTGGAAAAATTGGGGTATTTTTAGCTTACGAAGGAGTGATCAGATCTTAATGAAATTTCATATATAGAAGGACCTCGTAACTCAGATATCTTATTTTAAATCCCGACCGGATCCAGTGTCATTGGGGGGGGGGAGTTTGGAGGCAGGAAATTTTGGAAAACGCTTAAAGCGGAGAGATCAGGATGAAACTTGGTGGGAAGAATTAAGTCCAAGATACGTGATTGACATAACCGGACATGATCCGCTCTCTTTGGTGGAGTTGGGGGGGAGTAATTCGGAAATATTAAAAAAATGAGGTATTTGTAACTTACGAACGGGTCGTCAGATCTGTTAATGAAATTGAATATTTAGAAGGATCTTGTGCTTTAGAGTTCTCATTTTAAATCCCGACCAGATCCGGTCACATTGGGGGGAGGGGTTGGAGGGGGAAACTGGAATTCTTGGAAAACGTGAAAATTGAGGTATCTTACGAATGGGTGATTGGATCTTAATGAAACTTGGTGTATCTTATGTCTCAGATGCTCCATTTTCAATTCCAATTGGATCTGGGGAGACAGGGGGATTGGAGGGGGGAAACAGAAATCTTGGAAACCGGAAATCTTGGAAAACGCTTAGAGTGGAGAGATCGGGATGAAAATTGATGGGAAGAATAAGCACAATTTATAGATACGTGATTGACATAATTGGAACGGATCCGTTCTCTTTGGGGGAGCTGGGGGTGTTACTTTGGAAAAATTGGAAAAATTGAATCTTGTGATTATGGAAGATACGTCTGATCATTGTATTTTAATGTCTGACTTCAGAGTGCAAAAGATGGCCAATAAAGAAAACCCTATGGAAAGGAGAAATTTCTCAAAAGTAAATATGAATGAACTGAAATCGAATCTTAGCGATATAGATTGGAGTGAAGTTACTGACTAGAGTGATCCAAATACATCCTTGGATGTATTTTACCGAATTCTGAACGAAAAACTGAATCTTCATTACCCACTTAGAGCTACATACCGGAAAAGAAACTCACCCAAAAAACCTTGGATAAGTATATCGCTTTTAAAATCTATCAAGGAAAAATCGACTCTATAAGATAAAAATGAAATACCCCTCAGATCATAATGTACAGCGATTCAGAAATTATAAAAATTTGCTGGTTAAAATTCTTAGAACAAGTGAACAAATTTATTAGGAAAATTCATTTAAAAAATCGGATTCACCTCGGACTACATGGAAATTAATCAAGGAAAAATTGGAAACAGTACTAAGACATCACACCCTGAATTGATCATAAATGAAAGTGGTGTTGAATTGAAGGGGAAGGATGTTGTTGCAGATTATTTTTTTAATTACTTTTCCCATTTTAGTGCTACTGCTGATCTGGAATCCCCAGAATTTTTATTTTGTTCATATAAAGATTGTCTACCGTCATCCGAAAATTTTAGTATGTTCCTTTCCCCTGTTACTTTCGGTGAATTCCAGAAAGTAATTACGAATTTAAAACGTGGTAATTCCCTAGGTCTAGATGGGCTCTCCACAAATGTTCTGAAAGAACTTGCTTGTGTAATCCATGTCCCAGTGCTTCATATTTTAAACGCATTTATATCATCAGGGATCTTTCCCGAAGTACGGAAATCTGCACGAGTTATTCCAATTAATAAGAAATGTGATAAGACAGATGTAGGCAACTATCACCCAATAGCTATTCTTTCTCCAATATCTAAGGTTCTAGAAAAAATTATTCAAAAAAGAATTGTATTGTATCTTAATAAAAGGAATTTATTTACTAAATATCAGTTTGGATTCAGGTCGGGTCATTCCACTGAACAAGCTATTGCTGCGCTAATCTTAGAGATTAATGATTCACTAAATGATGATAATCATTTGTCTGCTCTCTTCTATGATATAAAAAAGGCATTTGATACGCTAAACCATGAAATCTTGATGGAAAAAATTAATAACACAGGTATTAGAGGTAAAGGCCTAGATCTAATAAAATCTTACCTGCATGATCGAAAAAATTCAGGTAGAAATAAATGGACATCTGTCAAGCCATATCGTTATTGATGATATTGGAGTCTCCCAGGGATCAGTATTGGGGCCATTACTATTTTTCATATGTATAAATGACCTCCCAAGGTGTTTACCCTAAGATAATAGCTTAGCAGTAATTTTTGCAGATGATACGGCCGTGACAGTAAAAGCTAAAACCCCATCTTTGTTGGTTGAGAAAATGGTGACAGCACTGAAATCTTTGAATAAATGGCTTGCGTGTAACTGCCTAGCTCCGAACTTTTCTAAAACTGAATTCATGATTTTCGGGTGGTCACAGCGGGCGATAAATAAAATTGCATAGATGAGTTAATTGTAAATCAAAGTAGGATAAAAAGAGTACATTCATTTCGTTACCTTGGGATTATTCTCGATGAGCTTTTATCTTTCCGTAAGCATTCTGATTATTTGAGATTGAAACTTGCCCATCACTTAGGTTGTCTTCATAGATTGAAACAGGTGTTTCCTTTTTCCATCCTTAAATTCTATACCATTCTCTAATTGAATCATATCTTAATTATTGCCCCATAGTTTATCTCAACACATTTATGGTCCATCTGTAACCTCTTCAGATAATTCAAAATAAGGTAATTAGAATTCTTGGTACTTTTGTTCGTCGTCCTGCGAGACTTAAAAATCTGTCAGAAACCCAAACTTTATTAATTTTTCTCAATATACTTAATCTCAAACAATTGAAGGACGTGCATACAGCAATGTGGCATTATAATATCCAATCCTCAACAAATTATTTCCATGATTTGGGTATAATTGGGACTCCCACTTCTCCTGTCCACTGCATCCGCTCCAAGAAGCATCGCCTTCCGCCAATCAAATCAGAAAGAGCTAGATTCTCAATCAGATACCAGATTCCTCATATTGTAAATAAGCTTAACTTAGTAGAAATGTCTCGAAGTTTTACAAGTCGTTTTTCTTTGAAAAAACATATTTCAAAAATAGTTCTTTGCCTAGATGTCGAGATTGATTAATAATAGATTTTAGTGTGTATTTTGCTGTGGTGTTCTCACGCTAGGGTGGCCTCCTCTATTATCTCCTACCTTGTATGTTTTTTTCGTCTTCGTTTTTTTCTCTTTTTGGAATTATTAGTATGACGAGACGTTGTGTTTTTTTTTCTATGCATTTGTACTGCCCCAGCCTTACGAGCTCTGCTCTCTGTTGGGGCATAATATTGTTTTGTATATTTTTAATTTGAATTAATAAATATTGAATGATTGATTGATTGGAGTATTTTTAACCTAAGAATGGGTGACCGGATCTTAATGAAATTTGATATTTAGAAGGAACTCATGTCTCAGAGCCGTTATTTCAAATCCCGACCAGATCTGTTGACATTTGGGGGAGCTGGAGGGGGAAACCGGAAATCTTGGAAAACGCTTAGAGTGGAGAGATCAGGTTGAAACTTGGTGGGTAGAATAAGCAAATGTCGTAGAAACATGATTGACGTAGCCAGACTGGATCCGCTCTCTTTGGGGGAGTTTGGGGGTGGGGTTCAGTGCTTTGGCGAGTTTGGCGCTTCTGGACGTGCTTTGACGATGAAAATTGGTATGCGTGTCAAGGAGCTGCACAAATTGACTTGACAAAGTCGTTTTTCATGATTCGACCATCTGGGGGCGGAAGGGAGGGGGAAAATTAGAAAAAAATGAGGTATTTTTAACTTACGAGTGGGCGATCGGATCTTGATGAATTTTGATATTTAGAAGGACCTCGTGACTCAGAGCTCTTATTTTAAATCCTGACTGGCATTAAACCTCTGATCTTCCTTTTAAGTCAATCTATTGATTCTTAGAATTTTGCTAGAGCTCGTACCATATGAGCTCTCGGCTCTTGGCTCTTCTGGCCTCATCGCAAGTGCCATATGACCTTTTAGCTCTTGTTTCTTAAAGCAGTAGATAATTGGAAGATCAGTATGCATTTCGAATGATAATGATAACTTCATGCTAAAATTGAGAAAAGTAAACCAAAACAAAGGGAAGTGGATTTCGTGTTTTATTGATGTGGTATACTCGATTTTGTAGGATATAGGTGCTATTTTGCTTATACCCTACCCAAGTGTGTATCAATACCATGGAATTCAAACGTTAATTCAGTTCACTTTGATACCAGTACTCTCAGAATGACATTAAGAAATTTACAAGGATCACTATAGGTCTAGAACTATCAAGTAATAATAATAATTTCTAGATTCTATTTTCAAGATTCTAGATTCTAGAATAATAATTTCTAGATTCTAGATAGAAACTTGCGTACAATAGTGCGCATGGCGGCGAACTTGGTTTGCTACTTGTGTAGCGAAAAACAAATGAACTTAATGTGTTTCCTTATGCCTTTCGTTACGGATTGGCGTTAAAATTCGTTTTGCAACACAGTTTTTACAACGAGTTCACGAAATATAATTATAAAGAATTCTGGATATCTCGACCTCTTAAATAAGTGTGAAATTACATTTCGAACAGTTCGTGGTAACGAACTGTAGTAAGGAGCGACCCGGCTCAATAGTAACCAAAACTCTAGAAAACTGAATTTTGTTAGCAATAGCTACATAAAAAGGATCGCATTTTAATTCTGATTTTAAATATATAAGTTTAATCAAGTTTAGTCTTACCCATCAAAAGTTACTAGCCTGAGAAAATTTGCCTTATTTTAGAAAAAAGGGGAAAACATCCCCTAAAAGTCATAGAATCTTAACGAAAATCACAGCATCAGATTCAGCGTATCAGAGAACCATACTGTAGAAGTTTCAAGCTCCTATCTACAAAAATGTGGAATTTTATATTTTTTGCCAGAAGACAAATCACGGGTGCGTGTTTATTTGTTTGTTTGTTGTTTTTTTTCCCAGGGGTCATCGTATCGACCAAGTGGTCTTCATGGTCTTCAAGGCAGATCACTGATGCGTGTTTATTTGTTTGTTTGTTTTTTTTTCCCCAGGGGTAATCGTATCGACCCAATGGTCCTAGAATGTTGCAAGAGGGCTCATTCTAACGGAAATAAAAAGTTCTAGTGCCCTTTTTCAGCGACTAAAAACATTGGAGGGCACCTAGGCCCCCTCCCACGCTAATCATTTTTCCAAAGTCATCGGATCAAAATTCTGAGATAGCCATTTTATTCAGCATAGTCGAGAAACCTTATAACTATATCTTTGAGGACGACTTACTCCCCCACAGTCCCCATGGGAGGGGCTACAAATTACAAACTTTGACCTGTGCTTACATATAGTAATGGTTATTGGGAAGTGTATAGACGTTTTCAGAGGGATTTTTTTGGTTGGGGGGGGGGGTTGTTGAGAAGAGGGGGATATGTTGGGGGGACTTTCCATGGAGTAATTTGTCATGGGGGAAGAAAATTTCCATGAAGAAAGCGCAGGATTTTCTAGCATTATTTAAAAAAAAAACAATAAAAAAATAAATATGAAAAAGTTTTTTCATCTGAAAGTAAGGAGCAGCATTAAAAAGAATAAAAATTACTACGCATATGAGGGGATTCGTCCCCTCCTCAATACCTCACTCCTTACGCTAAAGTATTTTCAGTAAATTCAACTATTTATTCTACGGCCTTTGTGATTCAGGGGTCATTCTTAAGGAATTGGAACAAAACTTAAACTTTGTTTTAAAGATTGAGGTACTGCTGAGGGGCTAAACTCCCTCATATACGTAATAGAAACATACGAATACAAAAGTTTGTTGCGTAAGCTAATTCGTAAGTTACATATATCTTTCACTAATAAAAACGTTTGTAAAAAATTAAATGTTCTAGTTGCCTTTTTAAGTAACCAAAAAACTGGGAGGGGGGTGACTGGGCCTCATCCACCACTCCTTTTTCCCCAAAATCATCCGATCAAAACTATGAGAAAGTCATTTAGCAAAAAAAATAAATATGCAAATTTCGTTTTATTTATTCATCTGCGGAGAGCCAAAATCAAAGCATGCAATAATTCAAAAACGTTCAAAAATTAAATAAAAAAACACGTTTTTTAACTGAAAGTAAGGAGCGACATTAAAACTTAAAACGAACAGAAATTACTTCGTATATGAAAGGGGCTGGTGGCTCCTCAACGCCCCGCTCTTTACGCTAAAGTTTGACACTTTCTCTCAACTCTACTTTTTAAAACAGTAAAAAAATTTAGCGTAAAGAGTGGGGCGTTGAGGAGGGACCAGCCCCTTTCATATACGAAGTAATTTCTGTTCGTTTTAAGTTTTAATGTCGCTCCTTACTTTCAGTTAAAAAACTTGTTTTTTTTATTTAATTTCAGAATAAAGTGTATTGGAAATATATGTCAAATGGGGAAATGTAGTGATCTTTTTTAAGGCCGTCATTGGTTTACCAATTAGCGCTGAAAACATATTTTGTTTTGATTTTAGATGTCTGATTTGCTTTTTATTCCTTGTAGTTGACAGTGTGATGACTGCGTTTCCTTTCTATCTACTATAGCGAATCCTAAGCTATTTTGATTCTAGGTTGTTTTTTTTTTTCTTTTAAAAGTTGACCGTTTTTACTTTATTAGGTTCTTTTTAGTTTTTTTTTTTTGTTAATTCTTCATTTATCTCCGTGTTCCATGGTGTGTTGTGATCTGTTATTAATTGTACTCGTAATCGTTGAATTCGTAATATTACAAGCAGTCAGCGTGAAATCCCGAGGCTTGGAATTTTTTTTTAAATTTAGTCTAGGAAGGGAGAATAAATTCTGAATTTGAATCTCGAGAAATGCTCAAATTTCTAGATCGATATTGTTGGAAACTAGAGGTGTGTTCTAATGTAAGGATTCTCTAATAAAGAGAACATATAAACAATATCAATTACATCTACAACTGATATGATTAGATTTACAAAAGAGGTTTTCGGCATAGGGCTTGTTGTTATTCTCTTACGACGCGTTCTAGTATTGAATTAGGTTTCCATGGCAGAACAAAGTAAAGTAGAAGTTTAGAACTGATGATTAAATCCCATCCTTCTGAAAATACTGCTAAGCGCTCTTGAGGTAAAAAACAAAATTTATTAATAGTATTTTTTTTTTTTTTAGTGAATGTGTTAATAAGGAAAACTTAGAAGTCACTTCGAGATCCTTTCTTGGGAAAAAAGGACGATTTAAGAAACCAACTTCACCTTTTGAGTGCGAAATTAATTTGCGCACTCCCGTAGCACTGTGTTACAGTCGTGTAAAATCTATGTCGTCGACTCGTAAATATGTCCTATACTACCCCTCTAGGGCTACTATCATAAACATATTAGTATAAACAGAATGTGTTTTTGTGAAGTCCCAAGCACTAGCAAACTTTTTCTAAGATTTCTTTTTCGGCTCTTTTTTTAAGCAGCTGACACGGTAGCAAAACTTGCAGTTTAGGTTTGATTATATAAAATGATTTATTCTTCCATGGATTCCTTTTTCTTGCTAGATAGGAGAGTAGGGGGTTGTTTTTCTACTCGGGTCGGTGATAGGTAACAAATCTATACCTATAACTGGTACTGAGAATTTAAATTGTGCTGAACAAATAAACTTTCAAATGGAAATAGTTCTATTTATTTAGACAGTGAAAAAAAGGTACAAAAGTCCAAATATTCAATTCACATATTAAATAAAAAAAAACAAGTGGTTTGAAATGAAAGTAAGGAGCGACATTAAAACTTAAAACGAACAGAAATTACTCCGTATATGAAAGGGGTTGTTCCTCCTCGACGCCCCGCTCCTTATGCTAAAGTTTTTTATTGTTTTAAAAAGTAGAGTTGCGAGAAAGAATCAAACTTTAGCGCAAGGAGCGGGGCGTCGAAGAGGAAAAACCCCTTTCATATACGGAGTAATTTCTGTTCGTTTTAAGTTTTAATGTCGCTCCTTACTTTCATTTCAAAAAACTTGTTTTTTTTATTTAATTTCTGAAAGTTTTTGAATTAATGCATGTCTGATTTTGGCTCTCCGTACATAAATTATTAAAATGAAATTTGCATATTAATTCTTTTTTTTTGGCTAAATGGCTTTCTCTTAGTTTTGATCAGACGATTTTGAGAAATAAGGGGTGGGGAAGGAGGCCTAGTTGCCCTCCAATTTTTCGGTAACTTAAAAAGGCAACTAGATCTTTTAATTTTTAACGAACGTTTTTATTAGTAAAAAAATACGTAACTTAAGAATTAACTTACGTAACAAACTTTTATATCCTTATATGTTTATTATGTATACGAGGGGGTTGTTCCCCTCGTTAATACCTCGCTCTTTACTCTAAATCTTATGTTTTGTCCCAATTCTTTAAGAATGACCCCTGAATCAGAAAGGCCGTAGAATAAATAGTTGAAATTACTTAAAAAAATTTTTAGCATAAAGGGCGAAGTATTTATCTCCTCCTAAATACCTCGCTCTTTATGCTAAAGTATTTTTAGAACCCCTCATATGCGTAATAATCTCTGTTCGTTTTAAGTTTTAATGCTTCTCGTTACTTTCAATTGAAAAAACTTTTTCATGTTTATATTTTCATTGTTTGTTTTTTTATAGTAATTCTAGAAAGTCCTGCGCCCTTTTCATTGAATTTCTCTTCCCCCATGAAATATTCCTCCAAGGAAAGATCCTCCCATATAGCCCCCTCCCCTGAACCCCACACCCAAACCAAAAAAAATCCCCTGATAACGTCGGTACACTTCCCAGTAACCATTACTGTATGTAAACATTGGTCAAAGTTTGTAACTTGCAGCCCCTCCCCCAGGGATTGCGGGGGGTAAGTCATCCCCAAAGACATAGTTATTATGGTTTTCGACTATGAGGAACAAAATGGCTATCTCATAATTTTGATCCGTTGACTTTGGGAAAAAAATGAGCGTGGGAGGGGGCCTAGGTGCCCTCCAATTTTTTTGGTCTCTGAAAAAGGGGAACTAGAATTTTTCATTTCCGTTAGAATGAGCCCTCTTGCAACACTCTAGGACCACTTGGTCGATACGATGACCCCTGGGAAAAAAAACAACAAAAAAACAAATAAACACGTACCCGTGATTTGTCTTCTGGCAAAAAATACGAAATTCCACATTTTTGTAAATTGGACCTTGAAATTTTTTCTATAGGGTTCTCTGATACACTGAATGCGATGGTGCGATTTTCGTTAAGATCCTATGACTTTTAGGGGGTGTTACCACCTATTTTCCAAAATAAGGCAAATTTTCTCAGGCTCGTAACTTTTGATGACAAAGACTAAATTTGATGAAATTTATATATTTAAAATCAGCATAAAAATCCAATTCTTTTGATATATCTTTTAGCATCGAAATTCCGTTTTTTAAAGTTTCGTTTACTATTGAGCCGGGTCGCTCCTTACTACAGTTCGTTACCACGAACTGTTTGATACAGCAACCATCATCAGTAGAATTACTAAAATAATAATATTGAAACTAGCATATTTATGCACAAAAAAATAGCTTTTCGGAAAATTCACAAAATATTGAACTTCTATATTTTTCACTAGATTATATTCAGAGAAAGTTCAATGATAAAGTTCATTCAAAGTCTTGATGTAAATTTCCTTCTTTAATCTTGATCAAAAGTAAAACAAATTTACAATGAAGGTGGCAGCTTCCGTGTCTTCTATTTGCAAACGAAATGTTGAGTTTACAGTTGTTCACTTGGTTGGTCTCATTTCCCCATATTTAGACGTGTTTTGGACGTAACACCTTAGATTAGGTATTCTTTTCTTAGACAACACTGCCGTTCTATGACGAACAAATAAATTTTAAATGGTGATAATGGCATTTATTTAGACAGTAAAAAAAATAGGTACAAAAGTCCAGATATTTTCATCACATATACTGCAATTGTTATAAGTAGAATTACTAAAATAATAACATTTAAACTAGCATATTTATACACAAAAAAATGAATAATTTTTCGGGCAATTCGTAAAATAATAAACTTCCGGATTATTCACTAGATTATTTTACTAGATTGTTTTACAAAGATCAGCGGATCTTCAATCGATCATCAACCAGCAGACATACTAGGCATTACAACAAACTAGAACCAGTCAAGTGCCGTACGAACAGATTCGCAAACTCCTTTGTACCATATTTCTTAAGTGCATTTAACAAGTGAATTGAATAGTTGCACCCTGTTTCGTAAGTGTATCTAACTAGTGACCATTTTGTGATTGTAAAAGTAGCTTAATTTAGCTTTCACTTTTGAGTGCTACGATAGCTATTTCATTAAACAAATACGAATACGAAGATTAGAGAAGGAAACTTACATCAAGACTTAAATGATCTTTATCATTGAACTCTCTCTGAAAATAATCTAGTGAATAATCCGGAAGTTCATAAAAAGTTCCGTAGTCTGTAGAAGATAAAGGATTAACATGGATGTTTACCTAAATGTTTGATTTAACTTAGTTGATTTAACGGTTATTCCAACAATTATTCAAGAGCTTCATTTCGTGGGTTTGAAACTTCATTTTGAAATGACTCTCCACAGCGCTAGAAGGGAAACCTCAAAAAGCACAGTTTTATATTTACCGTAGATTTAAGGTAAATTTGAGCGGTAGATTCTACCTCCACCTAGAATATCCTATCCTGTCTTCAATGTCCTAACCTATCAAAATAAAGGAATATCCTTTTTTACTGACATAGTTTTGCATTCAAATAACCAGTGTAAATTAATGTGCTTACGACCACAGAGAGTACTTTCCTTCTCCTGAACTAGACAGGGTATCCCGTCTACTAAAATTATACCAAAGCTCGATGTATCCCTCAATGCTATTATGCGTCAAAATGACTGATGATCCATTAAAAAGTTGGAGAAAAATACCCCAAAAATAAGTTTTTTGGTATTTTAGGTCTCCACCCTCCAACTTTAGAAACTGTGGTTCATATAGCTCATATCAAAGATAGAGAAGGGGTTCATTCAGTTTTTTCATGTTCTAATGTTCTTTTTAAGCGTAATAAATACCACTCTTCAATAATATTTGCATTGTATTTTGCATTGTAAAGTTACAATCTGAGCCGAAATTGGACTGAAACTCGATGAGACTAAAAGTGGTTTTAGTTCCACTGATCAATTGCACTGAAGGTAATTTTCTTTAAAGCATAGAAAAACCTTATAAATTTTACAATATTCCAGGGGGCATACTCTCACGCGATAGCGTGTTTAATTCTTAAACAAACTACTGCGTAGTCTTAAAGTTTTCAGATATATAAGGAAATTTTCAGCCTACTACCATACTCTTAACGCAAAATTTATTAATTCTGCTATGCTGGAAGCCTATAATGATGCAACAAATATAGCTGATCAGTAATTGTAAGTGGCTAGTCAAAAGTAAATAAAACTACCCGTTGTCTTCCAAAGCATTCAAACTGAAAATCTATGGTTAAAAAGTATAGTCCTAATTAGATATTAAACAAATAAAACAATTTTTTTTTAACTGAAAGTAAGGAGTGACATTAAAACTTAAAACGAACAGAAATTGCTCCGTGTATGAAAGGGGCAGTTCCCTTCTCAACACCCCGCTCTCTATGCTAAAGTTTGACTCTTTCTCTCAATTCTACTTTATTAAACAGTATTTTTTCTTTTTTCTTCTTGTCCTTCTGTTTGACTTTAGTGATATTATTTAATGTTATGTTTAGTCTCCCACTGTGACAGGCCCAAAAGCCTCTGTGGGGGTCTAAAGTTCTGTAACGTTTTCTGTGTTTCATTTGATTAAATAATTGATCGATTGAACAAATTTCCTTTTTCATCATTATTTTCATTTTAGTCATTTTGGTTGGGTTAAACAATCGCTATCCGGGCACTCTTCCATTGATCAGACAGTTCGTGGTAACGAACTGTGAGTAAGGAGCGACGCGGCTTAATAGCAACCCAAACTCTTGATACCATTAGATGCATCAAAAGAATGGGCTTATTATGCTGATTCCAAATATATAAGATTCATTAAGCTTAGTATTACCCATCAAAGGCTCTTAATGATCTATGAAACAATCTTAAGGAAAATCACCATCAGATTCAGCGTATCAGAGAGCCCTACTGTAGAGGTTTCAAGCGCCTATCTGCAAAAATGCGAACTGTATTTTTTGCCAGAAGAAAGAACACGGATGTGTCTTTATTTGCTGTTTTTTTTTTCACGGGCTATTGCATAAAACCAATGGTCCTAGAATATCGGGAGATGGTTCATTCGAACGAAAATTGAAAGTTCTAGTGCCCTTTTTATGTGACCAAAAAGGTTAGAGGGTAACTAGCCCCTTTCCCAGGCCCCTCTTTTCTCCAATATCGTACGATCTAAATTTTGAGATAACCATTTTGTTCAGCATAATTAGAAGGGACAGTACCTATGAGCTTGGAGATAAAATGGCCCTCTACAGCTCCCGGGGAAAGATTTTAAAGTTAAAAAATTTGCCCATTTGTTATTGGGAAGTATGCATACATTTTCGGGGGAGGAGGGGTGAATTTTCTGATGAGAGGATTTTTCATGGGGAGAATTTTACATCTGGAGGGAAGTTTTCGGGGGGAGGTGACCTTTGGGTGAAATTTTACTCTGGATAAATTTGCCACTAATTCGGTATGCGAAATTCTTTTCATTTCCCTTACTCTCTTTGCCAGCCTAATTTTATGTGTGGAGATGTTAAGGGTGAACGTCCAGTGTAAATTTTTACTGGGTTTAAATTATATAGAGGATCTTTGCGCGGGAGGGGAGGATTTTTTTGTGGATGTGGAGGCATATTTCTGGGCATTATTTAAAAACGATAAAACATTAAATAAAAGAAAGTTTTTTTCGACTCAAAGTAAGGAGCAACAATAAAGCTTAAAACGAACAGAAGTTATCGTGTATATGAAGGGCGTTGCCCCCTCCTTATTGCATATATGAAGGGCGTTGCCCCCTCCTCAATACCTTGGTCTTTACGCTAAAGTTTCAATTTTTTACCATCCTTTAAGAACGACTCCTGAAATACAAGGGTCGTTGTGTTTAGTTTCTTAAGTTTCTAGAAAAGGTCGTATTATATATTTTTTTTTTTTTTTTTACAACGCGTAACAAAATATCTTTTTCTAGGAATCGAGGAAGTTCCGTCAGTGATAAATGTTGATGCTTCGTTTTGTACAACTGCGCCAAAAACCATATCAGAACTAGCCGTAGATTCGTCTTTAAGTAACGATGACATACAGATGGACATGTCAGGTTCCTAATGTGCCAGAAAAACCTAAGATTTTTTTTTTTAATAAATAAATTGAAAATTAGTTGATTTTATTGAAAAAGTCGCCTGTCAGTGTTAAATTTGTTTCAGATTCTCTTCCTCTGAATAAATTCTTGCTCTTTTTCTGTCTAGGAAAAAGAAACATTATAATGCATATATAGCTTTGTCTAAAGTTATGCTGTGTCCCTTTTTTTCTAGTTATAACCATCCACTACCATTTCTAGCAAAAGCTGCTGAAAACTATTACTAATGCTCTTGCAGCCATGCCTGTATATAGTCATTTTAGCTTGGTGTTTTCTTTAAATGCTAAATAACCCGCAAAACATATAACTAACAAAAAAACAGTGACAAATATAAAAAAATTCTTCTTCTCCATTAAGTAAAGTGAAAAAGTTTTAATTTTTTAGCAGCTATAATTAATTTTTACCGGCCCTTTTATTATCTTGTTCGTCGTAACTTAAGGTGCTCAATGATAAATCGTATTGTCAGTGGGCAGCAAAATCTTGTCTTTTCATATTCTTCTTCTTTTAAAGTCACTTCTATGCATTTCTGTTCAGATTCGTATTGTTCTAAGATACACATCTATTTTATGAATGGGTGCTATAGGTCTAGAGTTTTTGCCCCTGACAACCACGTAGCTTGGATGTTTACATTCGGATTCATTAAGTGTTTTCACTCTCCTGGTCATTGCGAAACAAATCAGACCCGGTGTTTTTGCTATCCTTCTGTAAAATCTTGGGTAGAACTCAACAAAAAGGTCTGCAAATCTCAATTCTTGCTAAATGACCGTGATTAAAATCGTGTTTTTTAGAAACAGTCCACTTCATCCCGGATTATTCGAATAATCCGGCCACTTCTGTGGCACCCAAGGATACCCACAAAAATTGAGCCAAGGAAAAAGAGCTTGTCAAAAAAAATCCTGGGGGAGAAAGGACAAGGTTTTAAAAAAGGTTTTCATGCCAGAAGAGCTTCATATTATTTTTGGATGTTGTAATATAGACTTTTGGTATCCCTGAAAACCCTGCAAAACCTCTACTAGGGGTCTGAAATACCCCTCTGTCCTCGCCAACGAGCACCCATGTTGAAATCAATAACTTAGTATTCCAAGTTTAAATATAAAAAGTGGAAGTGGAATATAAGAGTAGAAATGAGAAGGCAAATGTAGATGAGTAGAAAATAAAAAATCCTGACGCACAAAACACAGCATACCTATGACTGGTAAAATCAGTAGTACTACTGAAAATTGAAGAAACAGAATAAGTGAGTTGCTTCATTTCCTGTCTCTAAAAGAAAAAAAAGCCTTATGCCAAGTCAATAGACAATTAAAATCCCTCACTTAAAATGTGTCTATTAAATAAGTAAAGAGTTTTATTTGCCAAGTTCAACTTTGATCCTGGAACAGTAAATTTTATTGCACCAGGCTTCCCCTGTTCAAACGAATCTTTCAGGATTAATTAAACTTTTTGTTAACATCAATATTAATTTAACATTAATGTTATCATAAACTTTCTGTCCATTAACATTGTGATTTAGCAACAAGATTTAAGTTGTCATTTAAAGTACTAATATTTATTATGCTCTTTTCCTCTTGTTTTGTGTTTTTTTAAAACAGAGAAACATTAGCTGACATATTCGCAAGGCAAATTGAGGGAATCAAAGGAATGTTTGGAGAAAAGTAAGATTAATGACGGAATTAGGGCACCGGAGTAGGAATGAGTAGAGTTAGGCCTCGAATCTCGGTAAAAGATAAGTAAAAAGCTATGTAAAAGTTCTAGGTATGTACCTAGAGCTTTCTCCCTCCTCGAAATATCGATTTATTGTCTTGTTTTTACCCTTTCAGTTTATCTACTTTGTCAATTTTTTCGAAGTGATCTTTAATCCTCCTTACTGAATAAAAGATCATGTGTGCATTCCTACCAGATATGCTTGGAATGAATCTGTGCGCATGCCTACCGGATATGCATAATGGTTGGTATAACTCGTGACAGGGCTACTCCTCTTTATGAGCGTAAGGTTTGATCCCACTCAGTATTCTAAGAATCAGCAGGATAGATAGATAGATAGATAGATAGATAAGTGTATTTCAAAAACCCGTGGGCCATATACACACAAAATATAAATAAATAACAGACAAGCAAGGAAATTAACAACAGTACGAACACGCACAAAAAAAAACAGAATTCAACGCAAAAAGTACCTAATCTAACTACAAAAGAAATTAATCATATAAAACTTTTTCTTCTTATTAAAGATTTTTCTATATATACTCCCACTCGAAATATTGTGGTTGGGTTACTATTTTGTAGAATACCCGGAAGCATCAAATTAATCCCATGCAAATAAATTTCCCGTAAATCCAAGAGCACCGGGCATTTCCGGAGAAAATGATCCAAGTCTTCATCATCATCTTTACAAAGAGGACAAAGATACCGCCTATCAGAACCAACTATTATTTTATTTTTGTCGAACGTTTTTTGCCTGTTCTGGATTGGAAGACAATTTGCCCTAAGCTGAATCCAACGACGTAGAATCATAGCCGGTAAATTAAGTTTAAAATAAACTTCCTCCCCAAAACTAGGTTTTGCCTGATTATAATGTTGTAGGGTTGTAGAATCAAGAACCAGCCCTTGCCAATGCTGAATTTCCTGACTCTCTAATATAAATCGTACCTGGCTTTCTAAATTTGCTGGTACATCGCGAGAGCAAAGACCATTATTCCATAAATAAGGCATTCCTACTTTTTCTAGTAATGATTTAATTTGGGATGGCCACGAGGTTTTTAAACCACATTTCAACATCTCTTCATATGCCACTCTTACTAGTCTATCTTCATTACTCTTAGTTAACTTCAACCAGAATCTAAGCATTAAAATATACCTACGTAGCTTTAAAGAAAACAGGCCCATATCACCTTTCAGAATCTGTGAATGAGTTGTCTGATGTAAACCAAACACTCTTTTATAATACTGGAGCTGAAGGGACTCCAGTTGCTGCACCGTTTCTCCACCCCATATCTCTGCTCCATATTCTATTACGGGTAAAATTTTTGTGTTAAATATTCTTTTATGCATTTTTAGGTTTTTAATCCCCATTATCCTCGGGTTTCTAAATATAGCTGACATGGCCACCCTACCTCTCTTAATTATTTCATCAACATGACTCCTTAGGCTTCCATTTTCCGATAAGATAAAACCTAAATATTTTATTCTTTTACTTATAAATAGTTCCTTATTATTAAATTTAAACGTATATTTTTCATCGTCCCCAACCTTCCTTTTTTTAAAAATAACAACTTCGCTCTTTTCAGTATTCAGCCTTAACTTTTTTATATGCAAATATTCTTCTATGAGATTCAAAAGAGTCTGTAGATCTTGCGGTTTATTAGCCACCAAAGCAATATCATCTGCAAATAATAAGAGAGATAGTTTTTAAGTCCCTAGGCTAACTTTCGGAGCCCATCCCATATGTAGCTTGGCTTGGGCTGATTCTCAGTGTGGACGAAGGCCAAATCCTTATAGTTGTCCCTCTGAACAGGCTGCAAGGGAGTAAGATAGAGCCCGAAGGCCCCAGATTAAGTAGAGTCGAAGACCTTTTGCCACTACTAAGTAGTCCTGTATACTTAACCTAGAATATACTAGTTTTCCGTCGGCTTTTGGCAAATATAATACAAGCTGAACTTTTCTCTAATAAAGGCATCTTCCTACTTAAGACACATCATTACAATACAAAATTACCAGCGATCAACGCAGTACCGCAAAACTGTCAGTTTTTGGGTATATCTATTTAATAGGTCCCCACTCTAGGGAGAAAGTCTTGCGACTTGCAGGTTTTGGACATTTACTACTGAATTTACCGTCTCTTTTGTCTCCAAGTCATAACCTTAGTTTCTTAAGTTTTGATTAAATATGAAAGAAAAAAAAATCAGGCATAAAAGTTTTACAACCAACCAGACAAGTACGCAGGACCTTTTGTCAGGCGAGGACCTAAATTTTCTAAAACAATAAGAAATGGGTGAAATAGAAGAGGAGGAGTTCAAAGAACCGCTCTATTTCAGAGCCTAATAACCCAATGTAGTATGATTCGCAATTTGACTCTAATACAATTTTGTAGATGTAATGAAAGCGGAAGTAAAGTGTTCCGGATTTTTCAGATTAATTTAAAAATCTTTTTTAACAAAGTAAGTTTTTCAAAGAAATGTAAAGAGCTACATTAAACCAAAAATGAGCAGAAATAAAGTCAAATAATTTTGCAAGCGTAAAACTACCACAAATCACCGTCAATAAATAAATGAAACCAAAAACAAACAGAAATTACAAGAAATTAAATATGCCTATTTTCTTTTTGTTGGAAAACTTATATGGTCAAAAAAAATTATTAAATTCATTTCTTTCAGTTTTTATTGACATTGTCTTTTTTATTGAAAAAAAGAAAATTAATATTTTCGTTTTTTTCTATAAAAATCAACAGTTTGGCCTACTATTTATTTTATGACGAAAATTGTCCCTCCTCGTGCCAGCACCATCCCCTCAACAATTTTAAACCGACCCATAGGGGTGTACAAATGGAGCTACTATTTCCTCAAGACGTTATAGCGCTCACCCGTGTCTTGCGCGATACTATAGCGCACCTGTAACGGTATAGCACACCAACGTAATAGTGAATGTTTTCTTCGAGATGCAGGTGTTAATTACGTAATAGGGATGTTTTTTCTTCGGTTGTCACATAATAGCTTCTGTTTACTTTTGGTTGCTATGTAGTAGGACTAGTTAGAGTCCGCTAGTCAAGCAGGGAATCCCCGGTAGTAACTGAGGGGGAAACACGTGGGTGTTACGTAATGACGGTGCAAACATGGGATGGGACGCAATCTTGCGTGACTTATTAGATTTACTGGGGGTGACGTAATGGCAGCGCACACGTGGGGCGTTACGCAATAACGGTGAAACAGGTGGGTTGCTACATGATACATTAAGAGATTTTTTTATTTCGAAATCTCATTTTTCTTTCCAGGTGTTTTTTCTTTCAAGGCGTTTTTTTTTCTTTGGGATTCCATTTTCTTTCAAGGTGTTTTTTTCAGGGACCATTACAAACCAAAGATTTTTTTCTCCGCTTTGGGATTCGAAAGGGACTTCCCCTCAATGGAATGGGCGCTAGACAGGCGGACTATGAAAGCGTTTCTAATATTATTATTCAGGTAATACTTTCTACGTAATAACCTCTTGCACGCAAGGAGAATCCCCTGTCCTGCTTACTAGAACGATTAAATTGTTCGAATGTTTCCAAACCTTTCCACATGAGAGTGCACAAGCATCGAAATGCTATTGATTTTTTCTCTATTAGATGCACTGCCTATTACAGCGTTATTAATTTTCTAACGTAACCTAGACAGGTTAAGTTAGCTATTGAATCTGTGAGATGTTACATATCATTGGTTCCAGATATTTTATTGCGTAAATGATTACGTATTGAAGATACGTCCTGGAATAAGAAATCTAAAGAATGAAGGCTTTAGTACATACACATTTTATAAATAAATACACATTTAAAATCATTTTCAAAGCACAGAAATAAAGTAATTAAAACTTCACAAATGGAAAAAAAAACATAAAAAAGCTTATAATTAACAAGATATAAGCAAAAAGAATCCTGATTTACAGAAATGCATGGAGAGAGGGGACATAGTAACGAATTCCAGGGAGGGTGGGTTGGAGGGTTGTTATTAGAGGTAAATTTATGCCATCTTAAAAGGTATTTCTGAGAGATCTTAATGAAAATGCATCGTTTCTATTGCTCTTTTAGACGCACCTGAAAGAAAACGACACATTTTTGAGTTGTCTTGGTTCTGAGGGGTTTTAGTGAAAATGCCATGTTTCTTTGAGCCGAGACTAAGCATATCTTACGGCACCGTGACAATATGGGACTGGCCCACCCTAGCATGCAATTCCAGAGGGGATGGGTCGTTTTTAGAGGTAAGCGCTATGATATAAATTTTTAAAGTAGGTCATTCGACTGGAAATTGTGCAAACAGGTTGTAAAAAGAGGAAAACTCTTTGCTTCAGTAAAAGTAGCAGCAGTCGCCGCAGTAGCAGCCGTAGATGTTGTTGTATTTGTTGTAGTATCAATAAGTATAGTGTTAGAATTTGTAGCAGTATGCATACTTAGAATTTTTCCTATTTCATCATCCCTGTTAATATGTCTTGAAAGTTTCAACTTAACACCCTAGACCACTCTTGGAATAATTCTGATACGCCCTTTTTATAACCTGTTTGTACAGTTTTTTTTTGTGGAACAATAGCCCCCTAAACATTCCCTGAAAGTTTCAACATTCTACCCTTAGCCTCAGTAGTAGTAGTATTAGTAGCTATAGCAAAGTAAAAAATGTAGTAGTAGTAGTATGCACATGGTTCCTTTTGGTAAGTTCAACATCCCTCTCAACACTCTCTGAAAGTTTCAACTTAATACTCTAAGGCTAAGCTATTCCTGAGAAATTTCTTGTACATCCTTTTGGCAACCTGAACACAAACATTGTGTTTTAATTGATTTCAACAACCCCTAAGTGTTCTCTGAAAGTTTCACTTAATATCCTAAACCACAGTAGAAGTAGTAGTCATAGCAGTCGTAATAGTAGCAATAGTGGTAACATGCATATAGTGCCTTTTGGTTAGCTCAACATCCCCCTTAACATGCACTCGTTCAATTGATCATTCCCTTAACGTTCCCACTTAATACCCTTGTTCAATTGATCACTAACATGGCCTGGTTCAATTGATCATTCCTTTAAAGCTCTACCTCTAACTTAACACCCTCTGTCATTCCTGAGTTTTCCCTTTTTTACAGCCTGTATGCACATTTTCCAGTCGAATGACCTACTTTAAAAGTTTCTATCATAGCGCTGCGCTGGATATGATGCTGCTTATATGCCCTTTAGAATACCCGCAAGCATATAGTTTTTTGCTTGATTGAAGCTCCCCCTTAAGGTTTCCTTAAAGTTTAACCTTAACATGCTTAGCCTCTTTAGCTAGAGCAATCGCAGTAGTAGGAATAGTAGCATACACATAGAAAGGCAAAAGGGCCTTTCGGCTAGTTCATAATCTGCCCCAACATACTCTAAAAGTTCCAGCTTAACAATGTAAGCCGTTCCTTAAATATTGCTATTACACCCTTCTGACAATCTATATGCTCATAATTCGGTTTGATTTAGTTCAAAATCCTAATAAAAGTTCTTTGAAAGCTTCGCCTTAATATCCTTAGCATTTGTCCCCGCTCCTTAGCATTTAGCAAGGGCCCCCTGAAACACGCACTGGAAGTCTCAACTTAATACCGTAAACCGTTCCAGAGACATGGCTGATCCGTCTTCTTGACAACCTATATGCGGATAATGTGTTTTGATTTAATTCAACAGTGTTTCAATATTTTCCGAAATTCTCGCCTCAATACCTTAAGATTTAGTAGCATTAGTAGAAGTGCCAATAGTAACAGTAGTAACAGTAATAGTAGTAGCAGTAGAATTAGTAGTAGTAGCCTCATCTTTAGTAGCAGTAGTAATAGTAGCAGCAGTAGTAGAATTAGTAGTAGAGGTAGTTGTAGTAGAACACAAATATTGTCTTTAGTTTAAGTACCAACTTCACATACCGAGCCATTCCTAAGATTTTGCTTATACGCCCTTTCGACAATCTGCTTTAAGACGGCGTGTTGTGATTCAGTTCAACCTACCACCCCGCTCAATTTTCTCTGAAAAATTCACCTTCATACACTTAGCGATAGTTGTAATAGGGGCTAAAGTAGAAGTAATAGTAGCAAGAGTGCTAGTAGTGCTAGTTGTAAGACTAGTAGTAGTATTAGCAGTAATAGTGCCAGTAGGAATGCAGCAGTAGTGTTATCATATTTTCTTTTGGTCAGTTTAACACCCTCCCCCTCGTCAAACCCTGGAATTTTCAACTCAATATAATTAACCATTGCTATGATTTGCCGATATGCTCTTTTGATAACCTGTATATTCATAGTATGTTTTAATTTTGTTCAACTTCCTCTAAACACTTGTTGAAAATTTCATCTTAATACCCTTAGCGTTTGTAGTAATTACAAGAGAAGTAGTAAATGTTACAGTAGCAATGGTAGTAGTATTAATAGTAGCGTTAGATATTGCTTTTTGGTCAGTTGATCCTCTCCTTGAAGTATTTCCTGAAAGTCCCAACTTAATACCCGAATCTGTTCCTAAAAAATGTCCCTTTGAAAGTCAGCATGTCTTCGCAAAAATTGACACAATCATTTTTTTTTTTTTTTTTTTTTTTTTACTTAAGAAAATCAAAGTACACATGATGATGGAACAAACACTTCTTTCGACAAGATAATATAAGACAAATGTCTTTTGAAATAGTTATTGTATCTATTTGTACTCCAGCACCAGTAAAACACGAACTCTAGCTCATAGTTATTACAAAAAAATGATATAATTCATTATAAATGCGGATTATGTAACTTACATAAAGGACACGGTATAGTTCATTGTCAATGGAGATTATGTAGGTTTCATTGTTAACATGGTTATAGAGATAGCTCAAAACTAGTAAGGAACAAGCCACGGCATATAGTAACTAAAAGTTAAGAAAATACAAACATCTTTTGAAAAGTGGCTTTTCTGTGGTACGGCGCCAAATTTGAGCCACTTAGTAGCCGGATTTTACTGAAGAACGAGCCATAGAAACCAAAAATTCAAAAGAAACTTACTGAGAAAAAATCTAGTCAGTTCCGATTTGTAAAAGACGAGACGATCCAATGCTAAAAAAAAAACAAATCATCCTTACAGCTATAGCTGCAATCTATCAATAGCCGAAGCATTGCCCATATTAACGAAAAGTTAAAAACGCGTTAAAGTTAAAAAAAAAACTGCCATCTGACAAGGATCATTGATTGGTCGCTATTATTTGGGCTATTGCAAATATTAAAGGTTTATAATGAAAAGAAAACTGTGGTGATTTCGAGTTAGGGTTGCAGCCATAGCTGACAAACTAGTAAAATCAAGGTTGTGGTGGTTTCTAACAAGCTAGTAAGAGACGATCACATCCCAAACTAAGAAATAAAACAGTCCATAACACCTAAAAATAGTGTTAAATCGAAACACAAAGTATACTATTAGAACCGCCAAACCCCCTATAAAGGAAACTTACAATCTTTTGGCTTGAACAAAAAGAAAACCCATTGGTTTAAAAAACTAGAAAAGTTGCTGCAACCACGATATTCTGAATCAACAATTTTTTCTCTGAAGCCAGTGGGGCATTGGAACATAATAGAAAACTGGTTAATGGCTTATTTTAGAGGAAATTCTTATGCTTAGAAACTTTTGTAACTAAAAAAGGTAATTTCTAACCAATCTTTTATGAAAATCTGCATTTTTGTATGACACTGGAGTACGATTAAATAAATGATCGGTATAGAGATAAATAAGGATTATGTAAGTCTCATCGACACAATGGCTGTAGAGATAGCTGACACATAGTAAAGAGCAAAGCGCGGGATATAATAACTAAAAATAAAGATAATACAAACACCTTTTGAAAAGTTGCCTTTTAGGATATGGTGGCCTATTTAATTTACTTAGCTGCATGATTCTCTGAAGTTCGTCTCTTACTATTCAAATTAAGAAGAAGCCGAAAGCTTTTTCTCTTTGTAATTTATCTCTGAAAAAATGTGACTGGTTATACATTTTATAGACTGCGCAATAGCGCTATTCAAGTAAAGAGTCGTGTGGGCACAATGTATTTTTTTGGTATTAGACCAGGGCACTTCCTTTTGAAGGATTTATTGTAAAAAACTTGGAAAAGATTCATTCAATTGGAAATTGAAACGGCTAGTGCCCTTTTTAACAGTTGACAGTGATCGGAGGGCAATTAACCCCCCTCTCATGTCCACCATTCCCCCAAACATATCCAATCAAAATTTTGAGATAGCCATTTCGGTTGACGTAGTTGAAAGTTCTGGAAATTATGTATTTGAGAATGGCAAACCCCAATAGCCCACTGGACGAGGGTTGTAAGTTATGCCCTGGGGCATATATAGAAAGGGTGATCGTTTAAATTATGCTTAAGGGTATGAAAGTGAAATTTTCAAGGGATTTTGAGGGGGGAGGTGAACTGAATCACAATATACCGTATTTTTCAGGCTGTCAAAAGGGTGAAATAGCAATATATTAGGAACAGTTTAATGTGTGAATTTGAAATCAACAGGGCTTGTTGTGAGGGATTTTGAACTAACCAAAAGAAAATATTTGCATCCTATTGCTACTGTATCTACTCATACTACTACTACTGTTACTATTATTGCAACTTCTCTTACTACTATTGCCACTAAAGCTTAGGCAACTACAATTAATTCTACTGTTACTGCTACTACTGCTATTAAAACAAAAGGTTTTAAGGTAAAAATTTGGGATGGATAGAAATTGTGTGGAACTAATTCGAAACACACCATGCCCACACAGCTTGTCAAGCGGACGAATCAGAAATGTTTCAGGAAAGGCTGATGGTATTGAGCTAAAACTTTCAGCGCGTGTTGAAGGGGATGTTGAAAAAACCGAAGGTGCTATGCGCGGACTGCCGCTAATACTGCTGCATTTATTGCTACTGCGCAAGCTAAGGGCATTAAGGTGAATCTTTTAAGGAATATTTAGGCGGATGTTGAACTAAATAAAAATAAACTATGAGCATGTGGGCTTTCAAAAGGTGATAAAGCAATATCTGAAGAACAACTTATATTATTAAGTTGGACCTTTAAGGATAATTTGTTGGGGATTTGGAACTAGCCAGAATGCATTATGTGTATACTTTCAATACTACAACCACAGTTACTATAACTAATGACGCTAAGGGTAATAAGGTGAAACTCTAAGGGAACGTATGCATGCAGGTTTTCAAAAGGGCATATAAGCTATATCATACACAACACCACTCTATAATAGCTATAAGTATCATTGGCACTTTTAAAGGAGCTAATTTGAATCAAAATTAAAGGTTCTGGTGTCCTTTTTAAGAGTAAAAAAGAGATTAGAGGCCAAGCATCTCTTCTCTCAAGCCCATTCATTTTCCACACGTATCCAGTCTAAATTCTGATACAACCATTTTGTTCAGCATAGTGGAACGGTCCATCAACCCTGTCTGTAGGGATATTGGGAAGGTCAAGCCCCCACAATTTTGCAACTGTAAAATTATTCGTTAAAGCTAAATGTTGCTTTAAACTAAATGAAAAGGTATTGTGTTTATGGTTGCCAATAAGGCACCTCAGCAATGTATCGAGAACGACTGGGGATATTAAGTAGAAACTTTTGGTGCTTCTACTATTACTACTTCTACTCTTACGCATTAATTAAAAAAAAGAGTGTAAGTGTATCCAGGTTTAGATAGAATTTTTTGGGAATTATGTTGTTTTATTTTTCAGGTCAACTTCAAGAGTTATAAAATTAAATAAAAAATTACTGTTTGGGTCAGGATTGAACATTGTTGAAAAAGTTTCTCCAACATAAAATTAGCTAACCAAACCATGGGTTCTTCTAGATATTAAATTTAAAAAAAAACGCTTTTTTAACTGCAAGTAAGGAACGACATCAAAACTTAAAACGAACAGAAATTATTCCGTATATGAAAGGGGTTTTCCCCTCCACAACGCCCCGCTCTTTACGCTAAGGTTTGACTCTTTGTTAAGACACTACTTTTTAAAACAATAAAAAAAACTTTAGCGCAAAGAGGGAGGCGTTGCGGAGGGGACAACCAATTTCATATATGGAATAATTTCTGTTCGTCTTAAGTTTTAATGTCACTCCAAAAAAAACATTTTTTTACTTGATTTTTGAACGTTTTTGAATTAATGCATGTTTTGATTTTGGCTCACCGCGCATGAATAATTAAAACAAAATTTGCATATTAATTTTTTTTGCTGAATGGCTTTCTCATAGTTTTGGTCGGATGATTTTGATAATAAGAGGGGCGAGGGAGGAGACCTAGTTGCCCTCCAATTTTTGGTTACTTAAAAATACATACATTTTTTTTAACTATGCTGAATAAAATTACTATTTCGAAATTTCGATCCATTAACTTTGGGATAAAACTGAGCGTGGGAGGGGGCCTATGTGCCCTCCAATTTTTTCGGTCACTTAAAAAGGGCTCTAGAACTTCTAATTTCCATTATAATGAGCCCTCTCGCAACATTTTAGGACCACTGGGTCGATACGATCATCCCTGGGAAAAAGAAAACAAACGAATAAACACGCACCCGTGATCGGTCTTCTGGCAAAAAACACGAATATCCGTGTTTTTGCAGATAGGAACTTCTACAGTGGGATTCTCTGATACGCTGAGTGCGATGGTGTGATTTTTGGTAAGATTTTATGACTTTTAGGGGGTGATTCTTCCTATTTTCCAAAATAGTGCTAATTTTCTCTGGCTCGTATCTTTTGATGGGTAAGACTAATTTGTATGAAATTCATATATTTAAAATCAGCATAAAAAATAATTATTTTGATATATCTAAAAGTATCAAAATTCCGTTTTTTAGACTTTCGTTTACTATTGAGCCGGGTTGCTCTTTGCTACAGTTCGTTACCACGAAGTGTTTGCAAAGCCTAAAGCATGTTAAAAATTAAAAATATGAAAAAGACTATTTCAAGAAAAAAAGAACAAATATTACTTTAAAAAACTTTTTCCTCAAAACAATTTTTTCTAAGAAAAATAAAGAGCTCCATTATGCAAAAACTGGGCAGAGATAGAGACAAACAATCTTCCAAGCGTAAAACTACAACAAATTACTTTCAATACGTTAATGAAACTCAAAACGAACAGAAATTACAGTAAATAGCAGATACTTTTGCTCGTTTTGAGTTTGGCTCGGTTATTTATTGTGATTTCTGTTGGTTTTGATTTTCATTTATTTATTGATAGTAATTTGTGGTAGTTTTACACTTAGAAGATTATTTGACTTTATTTCTGCTCATTTTTGGTTTAATGGAGCTCCTTAATTTTCTTTGAAAAACTTGTTTTGTGTAAAAAGTTTTAAAATTTAATTCTTTATAGAAGTAGCCACATTCAATCTCTTCAAAATAGATTGTGAATACATCTTGAATATGATTTGGAAAAGCCTTGAGAAGCTCCCTCGAAGTTTTGCAAGTGACTTCAAATTAAATATCGACGGTCCTGTAATATATAGATCATAAGTTCATAACTTTAAACTTCAAAGAAAGCGCTTCAAAAGAAAAAAAAACTTTTAATTAAACTTTAGCCCCTGAACAGATTTTTGCTTGAGAGCTTAAGAATTAACATGGTGAATTCGTTAGTTTTTCATCAAAATCTTCACTTAAGACGATTAAAAAAAAAGACTGTTAGATAAACAAGCTAAAAACTCATTTAAGAAATGCCTGTATTGATACGTTGTTGTGATGTAGTTAATCACATTGTGTAAAATAAGCAGGAAATTACCCTGCTCAAACTCAAATCCTTTCTTTTGAAATTAGTTTATAGTTTTATGTTTATTCTGACTTTTGTAAATTCTCAAGAAACCCATAGTCTTGTTAAATTTTTTTACATCTTTTCCCGCTGGTAAGGCTGTAAAAAAAATGCTCGAAAGGGTCTTATATAACCTGAGACCTAATTTATTTTGTGTCCTCCTTTTTTAATACTCGAGGCTGTGAAGAATACTCCGAAGAAGCTTCGTATTCGGAAAAAATTTAGATTATTCGTCTCTTGTATTTTGATTAGTTTTTTTCTCACTGACAACAACATTCTAATTTTAGAAAGGATGCAATTACTACCATACAATACATAACTCTATTGGAAACCGGATGGATTGTTTCTTTCAACAGCTTTTTCTAGGAATTTATTTTTATTTTTCTCATTGTGATAGTGGGTACGATGACAGTTCACCTAAGAAACAAACAACACTTAAAATATTTCTCTCTTGCTTAAAGAGTCTTGCATTCGATTTTTATTCTGCAATAATTTACTTTTTGGATGTGTTTCATTATTTCCTGAAACCCCTTTTTAAATTCCGCAATACCTTCTGATTATGACGTATATTGTCGTTAATAATAAAAAAAAGTTAAAATAATAACAAGATTGAAAAAAGCAATAAATCAATAGGCTAATGCTCTTTCATAAGAAACTAAATTGGAGTTGATAATTTCTTAATAATGTGGCGAAGGGCTTACTGTAAAAAGCTTAATTGGGGACCCTATTTATGTAGAACATGGCCAGAAATGTTTAGAAAAAGGCTGAGGAACTATTTTCGAAAGGAAATGTTCCACCATAATCTAAATAAGAAATAAAAATGAAAAGAATGACGCGTTCCCTATTTAACAAATACTTCTCAGTAATGGAAAAAACGGCTAGCTATGACCAAGATGTATTCTGAGGAGATTCTATTTTTTTGTGGTTAATAAAAAGTTTTTTGTAATTCTTTTTTGAAATCAAAATAAATCAAATAAATTGTTCAAAAATAATTTCAATAATTTAAAGAACTTGGAAGGTTAAAAAGTTAAGAAAATGACTATCGTATCGACATTTTGAGTTGTTGAATTCAGTCGATTCGAACTGCACTTATTAGGAGTTTCAGAGACTTATATCCCAGTGGTATGTAGCATGAAACTAGGTGATATAAAATTTGGTTACTCAGACAGGAAGGAGGGAGTACCTAGTCAAGGAGTTGGGCTCATGATGAATAAGGAAGCTACTAAGTCTTGTTTAGACTGGGAGGGCGTTATATATATATATATATATATATATATATATATATATATATATATATATATATATATATATATATATATATATATATATAAGCCACTCACATAAAAATATAAATAGTGGAACACAAGTGAAAATCAACAGTAACATTACACACACACACAAAAAAAAAAAAATATCAAACAACAATAAATCACCAAAAATAATTAAACGACAATAACTTAAAATAAATAATTTTAATGAAAAAAAACGAATTAAGCCATGACGAGGCGAAAATCAACGATACCCTGTTTCCGAAATCTTTTTGTGCAAACCAGTCAGCTTTTCAGTGATATTCGGGAGATGAAACTTATTTATTAATTTTCTATTCCTATACCAGATAGGGAGACAAAGAAGATATTTACAAAAACGGAAATAGGCCACCCGAATATCACTAAAATTCTTATTCCTAAGTATAGGCTAAAGCCCTGAAAGGTAAAGAACATCATGATCTGAAAAAGAAGAATTCAGCTTTCCAAGGATAATGCGATCATATTTGCCTCGATTAGCTACAATTTTAGAGTAACCAACATGGATCTTCATTTTAGCATCCCGGACGACACGTTCACGGAAAGTTATTAAATTTTTGGTAAGTGTAATACCCAACCACCGCATCGAATCTACATAAGGGATGGAAAAAAGCTTATAGCTTGGAGGTTTAGGAGGGGATGAAGAATTGAAAGAAAGATACTCACATTTACCAACGTTAAGCGAAAGACCGATTTTAATTAAATAATATGAAATTTTGCTAACCATCTGCAATAATCTGAGCTTAGACCTGCTAATTAGAAGAATATCATCAGCACAAGCAAGGTATGAAATATCAGTTAACCCAACAAAACACATAGAAAATATATTCTCAAGAATACTAGAAATACAAAATTTAAAAATACTTGGAGATAATACTCCGCCCTACTGTACACCCCGACGAACAGGGACAATAAAAGAAGAAAGGGTACCATTAGTTTTAATTCGAAGATAGGATTTACCATACAAGAACTTAAGAAGAAAAATCCGCGAAAGGTTAATGCCGTGACTATAAAGAGAATAAAGAGCCCGACTGTGTACAATACTATCAAAAGCCTTAGAAAGATCAAGGGCACAAATGTGAAGACCATACCCTTTAGCAGAAGTATCTTTAAAAATTGCTCATTAAGAATACTAATTGCTCATTTTATGACTAAGAAATTTAGGATATCAGTTGTAGTAGTATATGCCCCTGTAGAACCGACTGATTGAGATACTGTTAACTCAAATGAATTTTACTTACAGTTACAGAGGCAAATGGACAGGGTCCCAGGTAGAAATATGGTATTTTTATTAGGAGATTTTAACGCCCAGGTCGGTAGAAATAGGGATAGATGGTATCCTAACCTAAGTAAGCTTGGTATAGGAAAAGAAAACAGCAACGGCTACAGACTATTGCAATTTTGTAGGTATAACAATCTAGTTATAACCAATACAGTGATTGGTCATAGGACGGCCCATAATTTAACATGGTAGGTATTCACGTGATGGGAAGACAGCAAACCTTGTTGATTATGTTATTGTATTAAGTAAATTTCATTGTAATTACTTATGTGCGGTGAGCCAAAATCAAAACATGCATTAATTCAAAAACGTTCAGAAATTAAATAAAAAATAAGTTTTTTAACTGCAAGTAAGGAGCGACACTAAAACTTAAAACGAACAGAAATTGTTCTGTATATGAAGGGGTTGTCCCCTCCGCAACGCCTCGCTCTTTACGCTAAAGTTTGACTCTTTCTCACAACTCTACTTTTTAAAACAATAATGCTTGAAAATCCTGCAGCCCCTTCATGGAAGGTCTCTTCCCTCATGATAAATTCCTCCATGGAAAGATCCTCCCACGTAACCCCCTCGCCCCCTTCAACACTAAAAAGTCCCCCTGAAAACGTCTGTACACGTCCCAATAACCATTACTATATGTAAACAATGGTCAAAGTTTGTAACTTGCAGCCCCTCCCCCAGGGACGGTAGGGGATTAAGTCGTCCCGAAAGACATAATTATTAGGTTATTTGACTGTGTTGAACAAAATGGTTGTCTCAGAATCTTAATCCGGTGACTTTGAGAAAAAATGAGCGTGGGAGGGGGCCTAGGTGGCCTCCAAATTTTTTGGTCACTTAAAAAGAGCACTAGAACTTTTTATTTTCGTTAGAATTAATCCTCTCGTGACATTCTAGGACAATTGGGTCGATACGATCACCCCTGAAAAAAAAAACAGACAAATAAATACGCATCCGTGATCTGTCTTCTGGCAAAAATTAGAAAATTCCACATTTTTATAGATAAGAGCTTGAAACTTCTACAGTAGGGTAGTCTGATACGCTGAATTTGATGGTGTGATTTTCATTAAGATCCAATGACTTTTCCCTATTTTCTAAAATGAGGCAAATTTTCTCAGGATTGTAACTTTCGATGGGTAAGACTAAACCTGATGAAACTTATATATTTAAAATCAGCATAAAAATGTGATTCTTTGATGTATTTAATGGTATTAAAATTCCGTTTTTTAGAGTTTCGTTTACTATTGAGCCGGGTCGCTTCTTACTACAGTTCGTTACCACGAAGTGTTTGATAAACCGAAGACTGGCAGGATCAATAAAAGATACTAGAGTATATAGGAGCGCTGTTATTGATGTTAAAAGTAAAGCCACCATCTGATAGCGTCTAGGGTAAATTTAAAACTGAAATTTCGGAAGGGTAACTACCTCCTGGGAATTTATGATAATAGTAGACTCCAGAATGAGAATTTGATAGAAACTTATAGTTGAATACTAAATTGGAGAGTTTAAAATTTGACAATGTAGAAGATGGATGGAATAACTTTAGGAAAATAATTCTTGAAGCTGCTGATGGTGTCCTGGGGAAGAAAGTTAGGACCACAGCTAGGTCTATTAGAGAAAAAGCTTTATGTTTGATTCAGAGAAAAAGTGGCTTGAACAACAATTATCTGAGTGATATATCATTTGAAAACAAGTTGAATCTAAAAAAAGTGGAGAAAAATTTAAAATATGAATTATGCAGATGTGAAGTGGAGGCCATGGAAAAAAATTGCCGAGGTTATGGAAGATGCAGCTAGACCGCATAATAGTAAAATATTGTACTGGCATGTTGAGGGAGTTTAATAAATTAATTAATAAATTAAGAGGGAGTTTTCGATCTGGAAAGATAGAAAAGGGTCCACAATTAGTGATAAGAAAAGGGTTAAAGAGAGATGGGCAGAACATTTTGAGAATATGCTTAACCGAGAAGGGTTGCAGGAAAAGTTATAGAAGAAAATACAAAAAATTGTGACACTTTGGATGTGAAGGCAGATTGGTTTCGTGAGGAACAATTAGCCACAGTACTAAAAGGATTAAAAAATAATAAGGCTCCAGGTGCTGATAGTATGATTAATGCGTTTTTTAAATATGGCGGCTCTGAGGTTAGAAATAAGTTACTGAAGATTATGAATATGGTTTTTGACAAAAGGGGAAGTACCTAGCGATTTTAAATAAAAGTTTAATCAAACCAATGTATAAGAAAGGTGATAAGAGTGAATGTAGTGATTATTGAGGCATTAGTCTGGTCTCTGTAGGTAGCAAACTACTTAGTAACATGATACTTTTTAGACTGAGAGGTGATGTAGATAAAGTGTTAAGAGAAGAACAGTGCGGTCTAATAGAAGATGAAGGATGTGTCGGCCAAATTTTCACTTTTAGGTAAATAATTGAGAAGTGCCTGAGTTATCAAATACCTTTGGTCCTCACTTTTATAGATTATGAACAAGTATTCGATTCTGTTGATAGAGGAGCTTTAGCAAATGTTTTATCCTTGTATGGTATACCAGACAAATACATTAGAGGGATTAGTGCTATGTACAAGAATAACATTGCCGCGGTTAAGATAGGAAATAAGGTCAGCAGCCGGTTTCGTATCAAATCAGGAGTAAAGCAAGCCTACATTTTATCGCCCATCACATTTTGATGAATCATTTTTATGGATTTTGTCTTAAAAAGCACAGGAAAGGCAACAGGAGACCACAGAATCAAATGGGGAGGAAAAAGTCTCCTTGACTTGACTACGCTGACGTTTTAAGCATCCTAGATGAAAGGGTGAGCACAATAAATGAATTTTTAAAGGTTTTGCGAGTTCAGGGTGCTAGAATAGGTTCGAAAATAAATGTTAAGAAGACTACGTCACTAAGGCAAGGAATAAGTGAAGATAAAAAGTTGACGTTGGGCAACGAAATGATTGATCAGGTGGACAACTTCACATACCTTGGTAGTGAAAAACGGTGGGAGTAGTGAACATATTAAAAGTAGAATAGCCAAGGCTCAGAGTATTTTTTGTCACAGGAAGGATAGGAAGATTAGTGTACAAACCAAGATTAGAATTTCGGAAGCTACAGTAATGACGGTTGTCAAGTATGGCTTTGAAGCATGGGCGCCCCGAAAAGCAGATGAAGGTTTTCTAGTGTTTCCCAGTTTGCTGTTTCCCAGAGAAATTGCCTACGGGTTGTTGTGGGCATTCGGCTGACCGATCGTATTTCAAACAGTAGGCTGTATGAAAACTGTGGTTCAATTCCGCTTTCCAAGGCTCTAATGAGAGAAAGGTTGATATGGTAAGGGCACGTTCTGGGGATGAAGGATAATAGATTGCCAAAGATTGTCCTTTTTGGCAAACCGTGTAGGGTTAAACGGAAAACCAGGTCGTCCGTTGTTAGGGTGGGAGAATGTCATAAAGAAATATTTGAAGGAAATGGGAACTTCCTGGGAGGGTGTAAAGAGGGAGGCTTTGAATAGATTGGTATGGAGGAGGAGCATGCGTAGCTGTGTTGACCTCAGGTGGCTTGGTGCCGTGGTGAGTTATTAGCAGTAGAAGTAGTAGTAGTAATAATAATTTTTAATGTTTTGTTGGATGGAGTTGATATAAGTTTTAAAAAAGTTTTAAAATACTAAATTATATGGAAATATTTAGAAAATCATATTTGGATTTTTTTTTAAAACCATTAAAATTCTGCGGGGACCATCTTCCATATGTGTGGTTTGGGATCATTCACTAGTTGTGCCAGCTGGAAAGGTTCCGGTAGGAAGGCATCTGTCCCCGTTGATTTTGATAAATATGTTTTTTTAATTTCTTTTGAAACAATTTTTTCTATAAAACTTTAAAAAGACAGAAAAACCACCCTAGATAAAAGAAAAATATATTTTATCCCAGCCCTCCATATTTTGCTGAATTGGCGTGAATGTCATCATGTGCTTGCCTGAAATGTAATTTAAATAAAAAAAGTTTTTTTTTAACTGAAACTATGAATCAATCTTCAGACTTAAAATGAACAGAAATTACTGTGTATATAAGGGGGATTGTCCCCTCCTCAACACGTAGCTCTTCACGCTAAAGTTTGATAGTACTTTTAGAAAAACTTCTTATTGTTCTAATTAAAGAACCCTTTTGTTTCAGAGGTCGTTCTTAAGGAATTGGGACTAAATTCAACCTTAAGCGTAAAGAGCAACGTATTGAGAAGGGGGAAATACCTCTTATACACGTAAAAAGTTTTGTTCATTTTAAGTTTTAATGCTTGATCCTTACTTTCAGTTGAAAAACTGGTTTTTTTAATCTAATTTTTGATCGTCTTTAAATAATGCCAGGAGATCTGGCTCCCCCTCCATGGAAAAATTCTCCTTCCCCACGAAAATATCATCCAGACATTTGAATCCCGGTGGAAATTTACGCTGGACGACTACTCTTAACACCTTCACGCGTAAAACTGAGTCAGCAAAGAGAAATTAAGACATATAACAAGAGTTTTGTATATTATTTCTTGCCAATTTCTCCAGTATGGAATTTCCCTGAAAATCTTACCCCCTGGAAACTTCTCTTCCCATGGAAAAGTCTCCCTGAAAATCTTACCCCCTGGAAACTTCTCTTCCCATGGAAAAGTCTCCCCATAGAAAATCTCCCCAGCAGGCAATTTCCATGCTTGCAAATTTTGCAAAATATATGCATACTTCCCAATAACAAATACTATACGTAAACTATGGGCAAAATTTATAACTTAAAGACTTTTCCCCAGGGGCTTTGAGGGGTTAAGTTATTTCCAAAGGCATAGTTATTGGGCCTTTCAACTATGCTGAACAAAATAGCTATCTCAAAATTTTTATTGGAAGATTTTGGGGAAAACGGTCATGGGATGGGGCCTAGTTGCACTCCAATCCTTTTGGTCACTTAAAAAGGGTGCTAGAGCTTTTAATTTCCGTTCAAATGAGTCCTCTCCTGGTATTCTAGGCCCACTGGATCAACGCAATCTCCCCTAAAAAAAAATACACATCCATGATCTTTCTTCTACCAAACAATTTAAAATTCAAAATTTTTGCAGATGAGAGGAACCTCTATAATAAGGTTCTCTAATACGCTGAATTTGATGGTGTGCTTTTCATTAAGATTCTTTGACATTTAGGGGGTGTTTCCCCTTTGTCGAAAATCAGGCAAACTTTGTCAGGATCGTAGCATTTGATGGGTAAGACATAACTAAATGAAACTTATAGTTATGAGTCAGCTATCAGCCAAGTAGCATCTTTTGGCTAGTGCTTTTAACATGGGTTGAAGTAAAATAAAATGAACTAAAATAGCAAAGTGGGTGGAGTCTTGTTCTGTGAATGCAAAAAAAAAATATTTTTATGTAAGGAGAGAGCTAATTAATGATTACGCATTGACAGAAGTCAATTTATTAACTGAGACTTTCAAACAAAGATTTGAGGAGCTCCTGTTGGCGATTTATGGAGTCAGCCGTGCCTTAACGGCTTAGCGAACTGCACCTAGGTATTTACGTTGATAAATAAGAAGTGTTTTTTCTGGTAAGAAAATTGCCAATTTTTATTGAATTGAATTTATTTATAACCCGTTATAATACACATGAAAAACGGAATATAATGTGAATAAAACAAAAGAGGAAAAATAAAAAGAAAATGACCTAAAAGAACTAAACAAAAAACTTTGCAATACTTCACCTTACTTAAAAAACACTTAAAACATACAAAAACAAAACATTCACTGAATCAAAATAGCGCTCCATGGGTGCCGACCAATTCTACTATTATAAGCTTCTATGCTTTTTCTGATAGAAGCATTCGGGTCTATGATGCCGTATCTTTTAATGACCCAGGAGTTGCTTGACCATGGTGGAAGGGAGAGCAGGTATTTGGCATACCGGAACTAGGCTCCATTGCTGGTTCGACAAGCCATCCCAATGTCAATGGTTAGGTTAAAATGCCTTTCAGAAATTTTAGCAAGGAAAATAATGTCTGAAAGTGAATATTTTAAGAAATTTATATTAATGTGAAACAAGCACTTGTTACTTCTTCAGTTTTTCACAGGGTTCTCTGAATTGCAAAGACTACCAACAATGGCAATAAGAAAAGGCGAGAAAAAATCCTTGGTATTTTTGCTGTCCTACGGTAAAACTATTAAATCAGTTGGAGGCCGTGTCCTCTTCACTTCCCCTAACAAGTATTCAATAATCTGTCCAGTTTCCGCCCTTGTGGACTATGTATAATTCTCGGGAGATCTTCCCGAAAGCAAATATTAGGGGAATCGGCTAGGAACCACGGACATACGACGACACAAGACTATGTATGGTAAAATATTTGTGTGAACTGGGACTGTATGAACGAGAGACACCACACGGCTTAAGATCGGTTGCAGTAATTGAAATGGTGAACGCAGGAGTCCCTGTAGACACAGTTAAGAGTTACGTCGGGTCGGAAATGGTAGCCTTACGTACAGGAAACTCAGAGCAAGTACAAAAGAGTCAAGCTTATGACAGCTGGAAGAATGTGAGTATCGGCCCTGTGTTATGGCAAGGGAAAAACCTGGCATCTTTCCCCATGAGATATAGAGAGAGAAAAAAAATGAATAAATATGTTACATGAATCCTATTAAATGGTTGAGTAGGTAAGTGATTGGAATTTGGAAGAATAAATGGGTCGTGTTTGGGCTGGGAAGGGATATATAGGATAGAGGAGTGGCCATGGACTCTGTTCTCCTTCGACACAGCTGAAGGGATCTCTGTGGTCCGAGTTTGGAATACAGAGCTATTCCGAACGCAGAGCAAAGTAGACACTTCGGTCTGTCGGTGAAACAATGTTGTAGTGGACAAGGGAGGGAAAACTTCTCCCACTGAAAAAAAATCCATCTGGGTAAAACTGAATGGATGTTGAAAAAAAAGAGGGGGCCAGGCCACGCAAATAATCCCCTTCTACTTCAGGATCTGCATCGTTTCTTGCTGATTCTTAACCAACACTTAACCAAAAGGTTTGCGTGATCCGAGTTCGAATTCCAGAGTTACTCAATTTAGATTTGATCTCGTAAAGCCTCTTCCGCGCTTCACGAACAGACCATGGAGCATCATCGCTGACGTGAACATTTTTCATAGCTCCATTTGAAGCGAAAATCTTATTCTTATGTTATTTCCCATAATGTAAGATCATAATCTTCGCCTTGCGTGATTTAACAATCACTTTGAAAAACTTTCGCTCCTTTTTATTCGCAACAATTGTAAGTTTTGGAACCTTTGTTAATTCTAAACCATTGGCACATATTTCTTAAAATAAATGTTTAGCAGTAGCTACATCAACACAAACCGTATTCCAAAGAATAATGTTATTTTCTATAGATAAATATTCCACCGAAATTATTCTTGCTGACAAAGAAAACGTCATTTCACGGTGATATTTTGCCTCAGTGGATACAATATGCATTTGTGTTCTTAGTTAAAAAACTTATTCATTTACTACTTTGCAATATGTTTCAACTTGTACATCACTGGATTGTAAGATAGCTTGAGCATTTCCACAGAAATTACTCGATTTTGTAGACTAGCCAATCTCGTGTCAATTGATTTAGCGTATGTTGAGACTCCGTTACGATTTCTAGAATTTTCGAGAAACCATCCGCTCCGTGATAGGGTGGTATTCTTTCGTGTTCCAAGAAATCTCTAGATTGGTGTCCTCTGAAATGCTGAATCTGATGGTAAGGTTTTCATTAAGCTCCCTTGAGTTATTATGGGTGTTCCCTTTTTTTCGAAATTCAAGCAAAATTTCTCAGGCTTGTTGCTTTTGATGGGTACGGTTAAACCTAATAAATTTTATAGTATTTGGAATCAGTGTAAAAAGTCAATTCTTTTGATATATTAGTTGCTACAAAATTCTATTTTTTTTTAGAGTTTTGGTTACTATTGGGCTTTATCTACAGTTCGTTAGCAGGAACGGTTTGACTTGAAAACAAATTTGACACTTAGTGACATCGCTATTTATTAATAAGTTGTTTTGTCAATTTGTTTCATTCCACCACTTTCTTTTTTGTTATCAGTGGGTTAAAAAAATAAAATAAAATATCGGTAAAATAGCCGCAGCACAAGAAAAAAACAGCCATCATTATGAAATGGTGGAGAAAGAAATTAATAAAAAGTTTGATTTTTGTCTCCTTAAAAATAGGGGTAATTTGAAATAAAATTCCCCTTTTTCATACATTGGCAAGCGACTAATTAATTTATCTGGACGCTGCAATTTGTATATATAACATCAATTTTAGCCTATTTTTGTGTGTTTTTGGGTGTTGTTAACAGATTTAAGGGGTCGACTCCGTGAATGTTTGAAATGGACTTTCCTATATTGAAATTTTTTAACCTTTTGGAATCAAGATGGCAATGGGATAAAAAATCTGTCTAACCCACGGGTCTACGACCAATGAACATAGCTGTACTCATTTGAACATTTTTCGAATCATTGTGATCCCATTCTTCAAAATCTGACCTTCACCTGGTACTTGGACGTCGATAATTTTTGCTTGACGTTAGCCTTTCAGAAACAGCTAGTTTATAATGCTGTAAGGTGCCTGAAATTTACATGATGTACAAGTATGTACTAAAGAGAATCTCAATTATTAAACATCTGAATAAACCCGTCCAAGGGGGAGACATTGATTGGCTTGAAGTCTAGTGCATACGAAGGTAAGTCCTGCACGTTTTTTTTTTTTCACCTACAGTCCTTATGTACGAGCTGAGAACAAATTTGACTGAATTTTGTATAGCACTTTAGTATGAAAAATCTCAAGTTAAAACAAGATATTTTGGCCGACATCCTAAAAATAGCTTTAACACAATGATTGTCATGTTCTTAACGCATATCTTACTTTTGTCTCTTCTCTTCCTTGTCTCTTCTTAAACAAAAAAAATTAAAAAATCGTTTCATTTAATCATAAAAATAGTATATGTTCTGTTAAAACTGAGATAACTCAAATACACAGCATTAATAGTGTGGTCCAGCTCACAGACTACAATGATTCTTTCCTCAAGTTCTGAATTAAAGTCTGTGTTTCTTATTTCGTACTATTTTCGCTATATTCGATTTTAAAGACATAGTAGTTATTAATTCAGCATTTATTGAGTCTTTCTTTTCTGGGTTTCCAAATTCTGAACGTCTTTGTTATTGCAGCAATAATGAAAGATGCATCAGAGCTTTGTCTCTGAATCTACTTCGTCATCTCTTGATATATCATCAGAAAAGCCGACCATCCTTTTCACAGTTGGTGTTCCATCGCTATTCCCCGAATCTGTTTCTTGAGATGACTGAGTACCAGATCGCCTTCTTCCAGGATGACTTCTGTTAATTACAGTTAAACATGAAGGATTGCACCCTAAAACAGACTATTGTTACGACCGATCACTATTCAGATTAAAAGCAGATGTGCTGTAATAGAAAATAAAATCAACGACACAGTAGAGCCGGTAACCCCACAAAACTAGAAAAGAGGATATTTAAAAAACAACGAAAAAAAAGCAACATTTTTTTTCCTAGCCAAAATGCAAGAAAACAAGAAATTTCGTTGCAATTAATGCACCCATTTTTCATCGTGCTAAGCATAAGATGAAAGAGAATGTGTCGCAAGAATTCTACACACAATTTAGATAAAAAAGCTAGTTTTCCCAACTGAAAGTAAGGAGTAACATAAAGCTTAAAACGAATAGAAATAATTATATTGATGACGGTGGTTGCTCCCTCCTCAACCCCTCGTCGTTCATGCTAAAGTTTTTCGGCACTTTAAAAAAGTTACTTTTTGTTCTAATTAATGACATTCGTGTTTCAGGAGTCATTTTAAGGAATTGGGATAAAATTTAAACTTTAATGTGAAGAGTGAAGTATTGAGGAGGGGGCGATCCCCCTTATATATGCAATAATTTCTGTTCGTTTTAAGTTTTAATGCTGCTCCTTACTTTCAATTGAAAAAAAGATTATTTTTATTCAATTTCTAGTGATTTTTTTAATAGCACCAAGATATTTGGCTGCATCTCCACGGAAAAATCCCCCTCCCCACGAAAATATCCTATGGACAATTCAATCCTGGTGAAAATTTACTCTGGACAATTACCCTTAACAACTAGACGAGTAAAATTGAATCGGTAAAGAGAAAGCAAGACATATAAAGAAATTTCGTATATGAATTCTAGAAAATTTCCTTTGTGTAAAATTTCTCCTGAAATTTTCACCCTCTGGAATCTTTCCTTTACATGGAAAATTCGTCCTGTACAAAATCCTTCCAGCAGAAAATTCTTTCTCCCCTCCCGACCCGAAAAATGTATGTCTACTTCCCAGTAACAAATTCTATCAGTAAGCAATGGGCAAATTTTATAACTTAAAGATCTTTCACCAGGAGCTGTGGGGGGGGGGGTAATTTTAAATCCAAAGATATAGTTATTTGGCCTTTCAAATATGTTGAACAAAATAGCTATCGCAAAATTTTGACCGGACAATTTTGGAAAAAAGTGGCGTGGGAGGAGGCGTAGTTGCCTTTCAATTTTTGGTCACTTAAAAAGGGTATTAGAAATTTTGTTTCCGTTAGAATGCGCCCATTCCCGACTTTCTAGGGCCACTGGGTTAATACGATCACCTCTGGAAAAAAAACCGCAATCTTTCTTTTTGCAAAAATTATAAATTTTACTTTTTTGCAGATAGGAGCTTGAAAACTCTACAGTAGGGTTCTCTGATACGCTGAATCTGATTATGTGATTTCCAGTAAACTTCTATGACTTCTAGGGGATCTTTACCCCTTTTATCAAAAATCAGAAACATATTCTCATGTTCGTAGCTTTTGATAGGTAAGACTAAACTTAACGAAACTTATACATTTAAAATCAGCATGATAAGCCAATTCTTTTGATATGCCTATTAGTATCAAAATTAAGTCTATAGAGATTCGGTTACTATCGAGCCGGTCGTTTCTTACTTACAGTTCGTTTGCCACGAACTGTTTAAAACAAATGTATGTGTCTATAGTATTGTTTCTTCTTTTAGTTAGTAAGGTATAGTACTAGCTTCTGTATATGTTTTACTTTCGGAAGAAACGGTCCTATAAAATCCAGGAAACGAATCTTAACTGTGAGAACATGGGGATTCACTCCTTCCATAGAAACTCAAAGTTGAATAGAAAATTAGGGTTTCTGGCAGAACAGTCAGCTATGCTGGGACAGCTGAAAAATAATGTCTTCCATTGACTTTTAGTTTACTTAAAATCGTACCGCATGAGGATAAATTCTTGGTCTTTCTGGCAAAAAAAAAAAGAAAAAAAGTTCAGATTTCTAAAACGAAAACTTTACTGGAAGCCATGTCCATATCCAAAAATTTCAGTTTGGGAGAGCGAATTATACTCTGAGGCCCTTTATGCAGACATTGAAGCTTTCTCGAAAATCATAACTGTCCAACAGTTCAGAATGCTTTTGTTTACCTACTTATTTTGGTGCAATCAAGTAACAGGCAGGGGAAAATTTGAGGCGCAGGGAAATTTTGATTTTCTCCCAAGACCGCCCAGAAAAAGACGGAGTGGATGAATTCTAGGGATTAACATGACCTTTAAAGGATTTCAATGACTTGTGACTAGCTATTGCTTGTGGTGACCAGAATTTCGTCTAATTATGTTTGTTACTATAGCATTTTGCGGCTGTTATATAACATTTGTTGAGATTAACTTGAGCTACTGAGTCAGTTGTGAGGCAGAGTAAGAAATTAGTACCATGAAATTACTGCTTAGAAGGTAAATTACGGTGTTAAAGTTTGACCACAGCCTTGTTGGCTAAATTTTTGTTCCAAAGGCTAATTAGTTTCTAGAAGAATCGAGTTCCAGTTTAAAGGACTAACAAAACTTCCAGAAGTGAATATTCCGGCAAAATTTTAAGATTCTGGTGGTTATGAGGCGGTTATAAGGATTTGATCTGAATTCAAAACAAGCTCAAAAGTTGTTTTTTCTTATATTTACAAATTAAAGACTAATCTTTTAGAGCCTATCAAGCCTTATAAACAGGGAAAGGACAATTAAGAACTTGAAGGCACTTCTGCAAAACCTACTTTCGATGTATAAACATGAGTTGTCGGCTTTGAACGGTGTGTTGCACATACTCAAGATAATGAACGTTATGAAATACAAAAATCACCAGCATCCAAGCAAAGTAAGATAAACGTTAATGATCGCAAGTTGAAACTAACACAAATGACTTAGATTGTTTGCATAAGAAGCCCCCCTCTCCGTTGGTTGGTGTAGAGCACTGTTTGTTAAATATTTTGTAAATATAAATAAAAAAAGGCCACATCACACCCTAACTGAAATTTGAAAAATTCCCAGAAGGTTGTTATCCTGTTTACAAATTCCTTTTAATAACGCATTACAACGCGTGATTCCATCAGAACAATGTTACAACCAATCTCATTGTAATCTATGTCAGTTTGCGGTTACAGTTCAGTTGCATAATTGCATAAAAATCCTGGGGAGAGGGAAAAATTTGAGCCAGTTTTCCCAAATCAAGTGAAAGTGACGGTGAAAAATCAGCCATATAGCGCCATAAGGGCAAATATATACTAATGAAAACTGACCTATTCCTCTTGATGCTTGAATTGTGCAGACTAATCTTGATTTTGTCACAAATTTTTCGCACAAAACTAAATTTCAGCTGCGGGTGGGGGATAACTGAGGCCTGGAGGGGACAGTTGCCCCCCTTCCCCATAGAAAATTACGCCCCTATTACAGTTTCTTGATGTGGAAAAGAATTGGATTCAGAATTTTACGCTTCAGATGAACAAAAGTTGAAACAGTAGGCCGGGAAAGGAGAATCAACCCTGAACATATTAAGAGCCAGTGGCAAATGTCTATATGGCAGACTAACCATAACATCTCCAAAGCATGAATCTGAGAACTGGAACATCCCGGTGATGTATTTGTACAAGTGAAGGAGGAGATTTTAAAGGAATTATCCATACTTAAATAATCATTTATATTATTTAATAAGAAGGACCCCCTTCCTTTTAATTTCAGTTGATTTGCTCTTGGACTGCTCGAGGCTTTCACACTAAACACTTTCTTGAAAGAAGCAAGTAAACTTCGTAATTCAGGCTAATATAAGAGCTTAAGAACTATCATGAACTATTAATTAGTATATTTATGCTCTATAAGCCTGTTTAAGCTTCTGCAATTAGAGAATCGGAAGAGTAACTGTAAGTGAGTTACGAAAAGCATTACTTAATTAAATATATTCTAATTTCCCCTTATGAAAATGTTTTGGCGCTCGAAATTACAAAAGACTTTATTAATGGAGAATCAAAATGTAGGAAACTATTCAAGAGTCTTAGCTTTCTATGAAATAATTCTGTTCTTTTGATGTTCTAACTCATCTCAGCTACCCGGAAAATTTCACTACAACATACTTTTTTGATTTTGAAGTTTAAGCTTGTGTATATCAACTGTTTGGAAAATTCATTATAGCTCTGGAAAGCTTATTTTAATTCCAAAATTTAATCCAGCATAGGCCCCTCAAATTCATTGAAACTATTTTAGGAAACGGTTTTATTTGACTTCCTCTGTTTAAATCATCGTGTAAGAGAAAATAATTTAAAAATGCTTTTTCCCTAGTCTAAAGAATACGAAATACCTGCAGACAATGTTATGGCTATCGTTGCTATGCCATGTTATGGCTATGGAATATTGGAAAGAGAAAGGGACAGAGTCACGGCTAGAAATTGTATAATATATAATTGGTAACAAACATATCGGTAACATATATATTGGTAACTGCATTTGGTAAAATTCTAGTTGATTGACTTTTGGCTATCTTGGAAAGGGGTTAGGTTAGGAAAATGAAACTTTCAGGGATGGGTCTAAAGGCTAAAGTGTGTCCCGGGAAGGTATTTTGAAGTACCTACCTCCAATCCTTCTCCCTCTAGAGGGCCTTGAAATTCGCCTACATGACAGGTCTATATGTATTGAAATTTTGACAAAACAACATTTTACCTTAATTTTCAGTTACCAGTTGCTTTTCCTCCGCCTTTAGTTCTGAAAATACAATTCCTGTTATTTGAGCAGAATTCTGAGCCATGTCAATGTTTTTTTTTTCAAAATTTAGGAAATTTATTTGCATATCTTGAAAACCTTATAAATTGGGATTGAGCAAAGTTGTGAAGCTGAAAACAATTTTGTTGTACTTCATTCAAGCAGAAGATCTGTTTTGCAAGGTTTCACTTTTATAACACACATATTTTTGAAGGTCGTCAAAGGTCAGGGCCGTCTAGACGGAGAAGGAGTGGAGGTGGGTACTTCAAAATACCTTTTCAAGATACTATAGCCTTTAGAGTCGTTCCTGAAAGTTTCATTTTCCTAACCTAACCCCTTTCCGACATAGCCAAAAGTCAATCAACTAGAATTTTACCCTGCATTTCCCAAAGAGTAAAAAGATAGATCAAAATATTTTAATCTTTTAATGCCCTAAAAGTAGACAAAGAAAGGATCCTTTTACCGAGAAAAATACAGTATTTTAAAATACTGTAATTTATGAGGACATACAAAGTCCTCATTAAAAAGTTATGAAACATGCAAGTTTGCGACAAATCTAGAGCTGTAACGTGCACTGAACTCGTTTGTTTGAGATATATGAATTTACTGATCCAGAATTACAATATTAGTCATGTTTTCTTAAAAGATTAAATAAAACATTTTTTTAACTGAAGGTAAGGGGCAACATTAAAACTTAAAACGAAGAGAAATTATTACGTTATGAAGGGGGTTGCCTCCTCCTCAATACCTTACTCTTTACGCTAAAGTTTTTTTTAGCACATTTAAAAAAGCTTCTTATTGTTCTAATGAAACGATCCTTGTGTTTTAGGAGTCATTCTTAAAGAATTGGGACAAAATTCAAACTTCAGCATAAAAGGCGAGGTGTTGAGTAGGGGGCAACCTCCTTCATAAATTTATAATTTCTGTTCGTTTTAATGTTGCTCCTTACTTCCAGTTGAAAAAACTATTTTTTTATTTAGTTTCTCATCGTTTTTTTTTTAATATTGCCACGTGAACTGGCCCCACGTCCATGGAAAAATCCCCCTCCCCACGGAAATATCCTCCACAAAATTCAATTTCAGTGAAAATTTACCCCGGACAATTACTTTTAACAACTCCACGCGTAAAATTGAGACACAAAAGAGAAAGCAAGACATATAAAAAGATTTTTTATATGAATTCTGGTAAATTCCCCCACTGTTTAAATTTCCCTGACAAATTCACTCCCTGGAAAATTTTCGTCCCCATGGAAAATTTACCTGTGGAAAAACCCTCAGCAGAAAATGCGTCCCTTTCCAACCCAAAAATGTATGCACACTTTTCAATAACAAATACTATGTGTAAGAAACAAGGAAATTTTATAACTTAATGACCTTTCCCCTGTGGCTGTGGAGGGTCATGTTGTACCAGAGCCATAGTTATTGGGTCTTTCAACTATGAAAAATATATGAAAAATAAAATGACTATCTCAAAATTTCGATCAGACGATTTTGGGAAAAAACGGGCCTAGTTACCCTTCAATATTTTTTGTCATTTAAAAAGGGCACTAGATCTTTTAATTTACATTTGAATGAGCCCTCTCGTGATATTCTAGGGTCACTGAGTTGATACAATCACCCCTGGAAAAAAAAACAACAACAAAAAACAAACACACAAATAAACACGCATCCATGATCCTTCTTCTGGCAAAAAATGCAAAATTCAAAATTTTTGCAGATAGGAGCTGGAAACCTCTACAATAGAATTTTCTGATACACTGAATCTGACGGTATGATTTTCATTAAGATACAATGACTTTTAGAGTGTGTTTACTCTTTTTTCGAAAATCGGGCGAATTTTTTCAGGCTCGTAACCTTTGATGGGTAAGACTAGGCTTAATACAATTTCAAACAGTTTGTGGTAACGAACTGTAGTAAGGAGCGACCCGGCTCAATAGTAAACGAAACTCTAAAAAACGGAATTTTGATGCTAAAAGATACATTAAAAGAATCGAATTATCATGCTGATTTTAAATATATAAGTTTCATCAAATTTAGTCTTTGTCATCAAAAGTTACGAGCCTGAGAAAATTTGCCTTATTTTGGAAAATAGCGGGAAACACCCCCTAAAAGTCATAGAATCTTAACAAATATCACACCATCGCATTCAGCGTATCAGAGAACCCTATTATCTACAAAAATGTGGAATTTCGTATTTTTTGCCAGAAGACAGATCACGGGTGCGTGTTTATTTGTTGTTTTTTTTCCCAGGGGTCATCGTATCGACCAGGTGGTCCTAGAATGTCGCAAGAGGGCTCATTCTAACGGAAATGAAAAGTTCTAGTGTCCTTTTTAAGTGACAAAGAAAATTGGAGGGCACCTAGCTCCCCTCCAACGCTCATTTTCGGATCAAAATTTTGAGATAGCCATTTTGTTCTGCATAGTCAAAAACCATAAGAACTATGTCATTGGGGATGGACTACTCCCCCACAGTCCCTGGGGGAGGGGCTGCAAGTTACAAACTTTGACCGGTGTTTACATATACACTAATGGTTATTGGGAAGTGTACAGACGTTTTAAGGGGAATTTTTCAACTTTCTTACTTACTTACTTACTTCCTTACTTACTTAATTTCACTTCCTTACTTACTGTTCGTTCCCACTAACTGTTTGATAATCTAAACTTGCTTTAAAAAAAAAAAAAATTCTCATTTTCAAATTCTCACTTCAAAGGCCCTTTGTTGGCTTCACAAGCAAAAGTGTTGCAAGGGAAGACCTCTGGCTAGGCATCCAAGAAGGGATTTAGAGTATGAACAGTTCGTGTTAACGAGCTATAGGTAAGGAGTTAATTGGCCTAATAGGATCCAAAACTCTAAATAGGGGGTTATTATAATAATTAATACATCAAAAGAATTATATTTTAAAAATTCATGAAATTTATTATCACCAATCAGAAGCTAAGAGCCTTGGAAAATTGGCCTGATTTTCAAAAACAGGGGAATACCCCCAAAAGTGACTTTTCCAAAAGATAAGATCGTGGATATGTGTTTTTTTTCTCAAGGGCGATCGTATCAAACCAGTGGTCCTAGAAGATCAAAAGAGGGGTCAATCAAATTAAAATTGAAGTTTCTAGTATCCTTTTAGGCAATTAATAAGATTGGAGGCAAACTAGCCCCCCTCCTGCTACTCTGTTTTTGCCCAAGGACATCCGATAGAGATTTTGAGATTGCCATTTTGCTCAGCATAGTTAGTCCAATAACTATGCTTCTGGGGATGACTGGAACCCCCACAGCCCCTGGGGAAAAGGCAGTAAGTTCTGGTATTTGCCCATTTTTAACAAGTAGTATTTGTTATTGGGGAATATATATATATATATATATATATATATATATATATATATATATATATATATATATATATATATATATATATATATATATATATATATAATATATATATATATATATATATATATATATATATATATATATATATATATATATATATATATATATATATATATATATATATATATATATATATAATATATATATATATATATATATATATATATATATATATATATATATATATATATATATATATATATATATATATATATATATATATATATATATATATATATATATATATATATATATATATATATATATATATATATATATATATATATAGTTGAAGTATAGTAGTAAGTTGAAGCATGAGTAATACACCCTTGAATGCATCAGAAACAAGTAAAACGTACACAAACTTGCCTTAGTATCTAGTCTCTTGCTTTGGATTTGTTTCTTTGCTGTCGACGACTATTCATAAAAATGATTAACTCAACATAAATTGCGAACAGAAATGGCTAGTAACAGGAGATGGCAGAACTTTGGAAACCATGGATAGATTAAAACTTACAGTGTAATCTTATTGAGGCTAGTTAATACTTTAAAGCTATAGGAAAGATCTCAAAACTTTCAAATAATGTTATTGAACCTAGTTGCTACTATATAGCTATCTTTCGCTTTTTATCGTCATACTTCAATAGAAAGATGCTGCAAAATAACAGAAGGATACGCCAGGACGTTGGAAAAATAAAAGAAGGACACACCAATCAGTAGAAGTATATAATCCTTGTTTTCTTAGGACGACCGTAGTCTAAGAGCCGATTCTTAGTTAAAACTCAATTCCTTGTTTTTAATTTTAGTTTTCCAATCCTTTTGATCAAATAAAAGGTAAACTACTCTGCAGAAGTTTATAACCCCTTAACCATGACGATGACCGTGCTCTAGCAATCTATTCTTACTTCCATCTTTTGCTCTGCACCAGATACGAAACTGAATTTTTGTCCCCTAAAATACATCAGAAGTAAATGATAAGTACAGCAACTAGCAAAAGATGCCGACGCCTCATTGAAAAAATGACGGATGGATGACAGCCAATTTTTTCTTATTGAATGTCGATCGGCGTTGAACAAAAAAAAATTCTCTTTGAACCAGTTTTCTTACAGCAAGCCAACATTCTGTTATCCCTATACAGAAAGGAGCAAAGGAAAAGCTCCTTTTTCCTTAGCAATTGAGTCAGGTAGCCTTCGCACATCTTTAGCCTTTATTTATTGTAACCCCAAATTCAGTTTTGAAACTGGTACTCACTGGCTCGCTTACTAATGCGAAGCTTCCAGTCGAAAGCAAAAATAAGCCTTAATAGAATCGAATATTAGGTACACAGCTTCTGATAGTCCTCTAACACATATACTATAAAACTCCATCGAGCTTATCCACTGTAGGCTCAATTACTAACGTAAACGGTCCTTTTTGGCCGCATGCAAGGATTACATGCTTTAAAAATGTAATGTAATACTCATTAATCCATCCCGAGGTCCACATTTTCCATAAGAACTGTGGTGGTTGGACCTTTACCATTTTATAGCAATAAGCTGAAATCGGCAAACTAGCAGAAAAAAAGACAGGACAAAACCAAAATATTGCTCCTGCAACAGAATTACTAAGTTTTATATATATCCCAGGGTAAAGGAGAAAGACACAGTACCTTGAGCCCCATAGTGAAGTTTTGTATTCTCTTTTCTCATGTTGGGAGGTGGGGGCAATTTTGTCCTAATTTTTGCCTGATCCCTCTTCCCCTCGAATCTGACAAGCATAGATACGTTGCACCTTTTCGACACATTGTGTGCATGTAATACCTCATGGAAATCAAGGATCGTGCATAGAATTTGGTTCTACATTGTTGCTGAACCCTGTTAAATTAAATTCTAGACATCTGGATTTTTTTTCTTTGGGGAGGAGGATAAACCCCAATTCTTCGTGACGTACCTATTTGTTCCAAGTTCGACATCTTAAAACTGAATGTTGGCTTCTCGTTCAAATCGAAACTTATCTTATAGGTTAACATTTCCTCTATTTTTCTCAAGCTACGGATGAAGGATGACAGATTACCGAAGATTGTCCTTTTTGGCCAACCGTCTGGGGCTACACGGAAAGCAGGTCGTCCTTGTCTGGGTTGGGAGGATGTCATAAATAAGGATTTAAAGGAAATGGGAACTTCCTGGGAGGGTGTAAAGAGGGAGGCTTTAAATAGATTAGGTTGGAGGAGGAGCGTGCGTAGCTGTGTTGGCCTCAGGCGGCTTGGTGCTGCAGTGAGTTATTAGTAGTAGTAGTAGTAGTATTCAGCGATTTTTCTTACCTGGACAATGATTACAGGATATACAATTTTCCTGAAAGTCATTTCTATGATTTTTTAATTTAATTGAAAATATTTTTTTAACTTATTTTGAAATTGTATCCAAACTTCAAGCAAGCATTTATTCGTAACACTGGTGATACCCTGTTCCTTAGAGCTTTCAATCATCGTTGCAGAAGATTATCTCCCTTGGCCCTTTTTGATGTTACAATTCGAATACTTGACTTGAAACGACTTTTTCTTCTTACTGGCAAAATACAAAGAACTGTTGAATTTTTTCCGAAATATAATACCTACAATGCATATAAAATTATAAAACTACAATACTTTTGTAACAGAATTGATACAATACAAAATTATAAAAGTCTAGTTAGGGCCATTTTCACCGCCATCCATAGACCTTTCCACATATCCCCGAGCGGCCTTTGATATTTATGCTAATCTTTAAGGAGAATCATGATATATTAAAGTCTAAAATTTGAAAATAGTACGTGGGTTACCTATAATTCAATAATGAGACAGCTATTCTTCAAAATATCACTAAATATCTACCAGTTACATTCAGTTTAAATAAAGTTAAATATCGGATGGAATGATCAAAGTATTTCTTAGCTCAATTTCACGGTGATTTAAAACGGTGGTCAAATCGAGAACTTATGGATAGTTCTGTTGTACCAAGTGATCAGAGGTGATCGTTCAGATCCTGGCCTTTTCTAAATCGTGCTGTCTTAAATACATTTAAATAATGCAATATAGCTGCCCCGATTGTCCCCTTGGGGGTACAAATGAAAATAAACATACCCGAGGATAAAAACGGTCGTTTTATTCTTTTTTTGACAAATAAAGTACATCTTTTCTATGTACATGCAGAAAACAGCTGAAATGCATTTACAAAACCTATAACCTTATTAAGTCTTAGGTACAAAGCATTTATTTTTAATATGTTTTTTTCTAATAAGCACCTGCATATAAATAACAACCACCATCAGTACTGGAAATATGGTTTCCTTGTCAATGTTGTTTTTCGTTGGTACATCTTCGTACCAGCGAAAATTATGCTTTTTGCAGTGATTTCACGCTTGCACGCACATTTCAAATAAAATCTGATAAGCAAGGGCTTACAAGCCCTTTATTATTGTTTATTTAAACTCTAGACTGTACTGAGGAGCGTAAATAAGTTTTTGGTTTCTTATGAGACACTGTCTTAGAGACACTTGAATCACCTTCAGTTTAAGTGGTCTGATAACATTTTTTTTTGTAAGTATATATGGAACGGCAGAAAAATAGTAACCTACCTAATGGAAGCACTTAAGACTCTTTTTTTTGCAAGGAGTAAAATTTACTCTGGCAGTTATATGTTATAGGCTAAAGTAACTAATCACACAAAACTAATTTAGCTATTTTTGAGATTGAGGTCTTATTGAACAAGACTTCTGAAGCCCTTACTTTAGACAAAATCAAGTTTTAAATAATGAAATCAAACGACAGTTCTGGGGAATTCACAGTTGTGATTATAAAACTGATGCAATTCCTTTTGCACAAACACGCACACACACATTTAATTTCTTAGACATATACATAGGACCTAGACCTAGGGCCGGTTTCACTGACTCTTTATGATGACTTCACATGTTTTTTGCAAATACAAAGGTTGTCGAAAAAGTTTCCAGCCATAATATTAAGATGGGAGAACTCGTCAGTAAACGCTGGGTAATGGAGTTGAATATTTTTTGACTGGTACTCATCAAAATTCTCATGCATTCTGGACGCGCAGTTGCTATGTGAGGATCGTTTGAGTAAGTTGATGTGAGATTTTGTGTGAAAATGGATAAATCGAACATTATGGGCTGTCATCAAATATTTGTTTTTGAGGGGAAATACGCACGGGGCGATGAACTGTGAGTTGGTTGCTGTGTACGGGGGCTCTACACCTTTGTTTTGCACGGTTAGATTTTGTGCAGCCGAATTTAAACGTGACCATACCAGCTTGGCATACAATGTACGTTCGGGACGTCTGAAAACTCCAACCGTTAATAATAACGTCGTTGACGTTTACCAAATAGTGCTCGAAGGTTGTCGAATTAAAGAGAGAGAGAGGGGGAAAGTTATCTGCAAGCCGGGTGCTGCTTTTCCTCCAGATAGACCAAAAACGTGTTCAAGTCATTTTAATCGATCATCTCGCAACAGGAAAAACCCCTAGAGAAGCATACCATGCGTCATTACTTCGAAGGTAGAAATATCGGGAAAGTGGCCAAATTTGAAGAAAAAAATTCCGTTTCACTAAGACAATATCTCACAATTTTGTCAGACTATCTCCCTGATTCTGTCTCATTTACAATTCTGTCTCAGACTTCAGCGATTATTACGGCAAAATTCCATGAACTAGGGTTCGAAAGGCTTGACCACACTCCTTACTCACCAGATCTAGCCCTAAGCGATTTCTTTTTGTTCCCTAGTCTAACAACTTAGGTCTGAGGATAGAGATTTTCATCAAATGAGGTCATCATTTCAGTAAACACTTATTTGGCAATCAAAGACGCCAAGTTCTGTTTGGCGGGATTAAAGAGATGGGAGCTTCACTGGAATAAGTTGAAGACTCACAAGGAAACTTTGCAGAAAAGTAAAAATAAAGTTAAAGCTAATGTTTCTTGCATCTTTGTTGGGCCAGAAACTTTTCTGAACGCCCTTGTATGTTCACAGATCTGAATATGGCTTTGAAGAATCGCCTAAAGATAATAGAGGCTTTAAGCTACCGATATTCCATTGCGAAGTTTAAGTTACGATCGATATTCTGACACAAGTTGCATCTAGAAAGTAGTCTGTTTGAAGCCAAATAAAGGATATAGCACAAGACCTTTGTCACAAATTGGAGTTCAATGAAACGAGTTTCTGATAAAGAAACAGATGGTAGGGTGCTAAAACGTATTTCTTAATCAGAAGCAAAACGATTTCGAAAAAATTTAATCTCGCTGCATAGTAGGTTGCAGCCTGCATTTTTTTTCTTTTTTTTTAAATGAACGTGACTTTCGAGCTTAATATATTTCACGCAAGATGTTTTCTATGTAAAAGAAAAAACTGTGCAAAAAGGTATTATAATCTGCTATACATCGAGATTTAAAAATATATCAAAAAATTCAGTAACAGCAATAAAAAAACTGAAAACATCTCAAATTTGTTATAACACTAGATCACAAATATATTTTGAATAAACAAACTTTTGATTTTCTATCTTCGGTAGCCAAGCTTCGTTGGATTGACTTTTCGTCTATTATTTTTTTATTTATTTAATTTGTGTATAAAGATTAAATTTTTCTTCTGATGCTAGATGCAAAACTTTCTTTCAGAATTATTAATAACTTATATTAAATACCTCTAGAAAAGCGGATTCCCCGGAATTGTTTTTTTGTGCAAGCTGCTTTTGATTTGCAATTCCGAAATTTATAAAGTATAGGGTTTTTTCGAACACCTTAAGATATGAGCTTCCCAATTTGGAACCACTGTTATTGCTATAACAAGTTTTTTAGTTTGCATCGCTAATTTTGTTCACCTTAATTGTGTGGGGATAGTTCGTTTGTTAGTCCATATATAACCTTGGGGTTATTTATAAGTGAGAAAAAAAGAACGAAAAAGGAAAATAATTAACAAGGTTCTAGTTTATAAAATTCTACCTGCTTTTAATGTGCTCTTAATTAATTTTTTCTCATTCGTGGTTGGAGTCACAAAATCATCCCTGTCGTCTTTATAATGCTCCTTGATCAGTGTATTAGACACAGGAGACGAATTCAAGGACTTAGACGAGTCATTACTTCTTTCACTAATGGACCTGAAAAGAAGTTTTAAGTTGTTAATAGGCTGGTGTTCTCAGATCCCAGTGCTGTTAGTTTAAATCAGTGAACATAAGAGATCAAATGTTCATCTGTTTTCAATATACTCAGTTCTTAGAAGGACATTTATACTACCTGCACAAACAAATGTTTTTTGTGAAGGATTCTGTTCTTATATAGCAGAATTCACCACTACCTTGGCCTCAGCAGAATGAACGTTGCTTTGAGAATTTTACAATAGCAGCGGTATCAGTAAATTATACTAACAAAAACAAAATTGAGACACCAAAACAAAAGACAAAGTTGAAGGAGACTTCAATATGTAGTTGCAATAATTCTTCAAAATAGGAAGAAATGGAGTGTGATGTATATAAGAAGAATTGGTATTTATTGGTCACGCCTTCGCAATACCGATACTGATGGAGAAACCTGGGGAAGGTAAGCAGGAAGAGTGTGCGAAAGCACAGGATGGTTGGCCCCTAACCTTCCATTGCACTTATTGGCTGAAGGGACGCGAAACGGAGATCAGCACCGCAAGTTTGGACCTTAAGGGTCTAGTACCGTCTTATTTACTTACTTACTTATTTAATAATGGTAAGCTACAGTGCATCACACTTACAAAAAGTTAGGAGTTGCTACTTTGCAGCCTAGAGTGAAACAATAAGCTTGAAAGTAGTTTTTTAAGAACTCAGCTTAAAAACAGTACAATTCTTAACTATTTTTCTGGCAAAAAGCTGATTTCAAACATTACCAGTGTTTTTGGTTTTTATCTTTTTGAGTACTATTTAGACTGCATTGCTGGATTTATTTCAGGATGGTTATGACTGCTGGGTAAAGATGATGCAAAGATAAAGGGTAAAGACCATAGATGGTACCAAACTGTAATTGTGTTGCGGAGCAATTGTGTTGCGGAGCAACACTACTGCTTTCGTAGTTTTTTTTTGTTTTTTTGTTTGTTTTTTTTTTCACCGTGATCAGCGACCTGTAGCTCCGAAGTGGTAAGAGTTAAAAATTTGAGATTTTTCAGAGGGAAGGGAAACGTGAAACAGAGTAAAAAAGTTCCAGAGAAGTTCCTAAAATTTCTAACAGTTTTCCATAAAAAAAAATAAAACCGTTTTTTCTTAGAAACTCTGCGTTCGATGTTTGGCGTCAAGTTAAGACGACCCTAGCTTCGGAAATAAACTTGTTAGAAATACAGTTATGCTGAACTCATGTAGAACTTTCATTTGTCTCTTCGAGAACCGGAGCACAAAATTCCGCAGCTCTTACAGATTTCCCGGAAATAATTCCGGAAAAGTCCTTCTCGTTCCGATTTTTTTTGGAATTTTCTGAAATTTTCGATTTTGATGTTTCTTATATTTTTATCGAGTAGTGCTATGAAAAGTATGCAAGAAGAAGTGAAGTTTTCTATATACCAAGTTGCTTCGTTCTCTAAGAAATAATTTCTAGAAATTCGTTCTAGAGGTAACTTCTGTTCTGGACCAGCTAGAATTTTTTTTTCCAACGCGGTTCGACAGGTCTCGATCTCCTAACAACTGGAGCTTACAATAGTTTCTCCGAAATAAAATTCCTTCTTTGGGTTTTTCTATTTGGAAGTTTTGTCATGCCCTCGGGGCAATTTAAATTTTTTGGTGAATTTGGTTTGTTTTATATTTTCCTAGCTTAGACCATCAAAAGTTAAGCAGAAAACTATAAGACGTTATTTCCGTATCTCTTTCAGATTTCCCGGAAATAATTCCCGAAATGTGCGTCTCGAAACATAATACTTCGAATTGGCGTCAAGTTAAGACGGCCCTAGTTTCGGAAGAAAACGTTTTAGAGATAAAATAATTATGAATAATAGCTCCTCGAACTATTTCGAGGAGCTCGAAATAAAACCATATCAAAGATGCTTCAAGATAACAATCGAAGCCGCATTAGAAAAATGTCCTCTGAAGGACATAATGGAGACTGTTGCTCCGCAACTGTGTCCCGTAGGGCACAGTTGCACGTGTTGCTCCGCAACTGTGCCCTAAGGAACAGGGCAAAGTTGCTGCAACACTTCCCGTTGCACAGGCAACGGAGGTTTAGTTGGCTTCTATATAGCGATGTAATAGCTCAATTCAATAAAAGAAAAAACTTCAGGAACTAAAGAAAGAAAACTAAAATAACAGCTATAAGATATAAATTAGAACAGAACTATTTTCACGTTTATAATGCAAAGAGACATAAATTATAGAGGAATTAAAATTGAATCCTGAAGAATTATGACCATGTTTTGGTTAAAAAAAATGGTTCTAGTGACCTGCTCCTAGCATGAACAATCCAAAGGAAGGGGAAGGTTTAATGCATAAAAATGCAAAAGCTATGGACTATAGAAACCAAATATTTTCCATTTCGAATTTAAAACTGAACGCTCGGTTACAAAAGTGGCCCCTTGAGAGATTGCTGGTGGTGGACAAGCCTCCAAATGAGAATCAAATGGTGTTTATTATTAAAAAAAAATCAATGTAAAGAAAACTAGCTTTTTAGCATTCTATTAGGAAGAAAAATGTGTCATTTCACTTCACAGAAAAAAAAAACTATGACAATGGCCCCCTCTTGGTTAAAAAAAATGGTTCTAGTCCTCTGCTCCAAGCATGGAAAAAAGAAAAGACATAGACTTTTAAAAGCTATTAAGTGACAACAGAGACAAATTGATTTTAAATTCAACCTGTGTTTTTCCGACTGAAAACTGCTGAATGATTGACGTGTTTTTTTTCTATTTTGCTGGTTTCATGTTATTGATATAAATAAGTGGTTATTTTGGATGTCAACAATTCAGTGACAAGTAGACAAGAGAGCTCGATAGAAATCCTTTCCCTCTCATTTTAAAGTGACAGCTATGTTTCAGATGCTCATCTATATCTTACCTTGTAAAAAGCCTCAATATGAATGATTGACGAGGTGTTGTATCAATCGAAGTCGAAGAGTCAATGGAGTTCATGCGGGTAATTCGCGTTGCAATGGATGTTCTATCAGAGGACCAAAAAGGTGGCTCTTTTCTGTAGGATGAACGAGCACTGCAAGAAATATGAATTAGGGAACAGAAGAGAACTTTAATAGAGAGCGATCCTTACAGCCTCTAAACTTTATTAAATTTGAAACACAACTAAACATCACGAAGATATCGCAATTTATTTACAAACAAGTCAGAAATTTTTCATCAAAGTATGTACCTTTTATCAAATAATTTATGGTAAGGAATAGTAAGTGAGGAGTGACTTATGCTAGCTATAATCGAAACTAAAAAAAAAAATCAAAAAAATCGGATAACAATATGGACTTTAAAAGACGGCTTCTTGTGGTGATTCCAAAGATTCATTAAGTTTCAAATCACTCGTACAAACTAACGACCCTGTTAAAATGTGCCAATTTTTGGCAAAACGGGTATAAAAATCACCCTAAGAATGAGAGTGATCTTGATAGGAATTACACTATCAAATTCAGTATATAAGAAAATACACCATTACAGAGGCTTCAAGCCTGATCTACAAAATGCAAAATTTTGTAGTTTATTTGTGTTTATTTATTTTTTGTTTTCGTTTGTTAGTGTGCTTTCCCCAGTTTTGACGTTGTCGAATCAGAGGTCCTAGTGGTATTGGTGGCGGGCACATCCGAAAGGAAATTAAAAACTCTAGTGTCCTTTTTAAGTAGCAAATGGGATCGAGCCCCAGAAAAGAGGCGTTTTTGTCATTTTGTGGCTCAAAGGCAATCAACTGAAAATTATGATATACTCAAGAAATTAAGAATCATTGAGAAGTTATACATTCAGCCTCCAGTTCCATAGACCACAATGCTGCATGATGGTGCATTGAATCATAAAGCTACATTTAGTCTACGAAATATACAGTCCATACAAAATCTTAATGAGACATCAAGGTGCAGGCAAGTGGATTCTTTATAAAGAGATGAGGTATCTAAGGCATCAAAAAAGTGATTTTTAGGTTTTTTAGTTAAAAAAGCGATCAAGAGTAATTTTCTAGTTAAAAAATAGAAACTTTTAACCTTCCATGACATTCATATGAATTGGGTGGATGGCCAAATGACCAAATCCCCTAAATATGTCCTGCATTTCTAAGCGTCGGTAAGGAAAAGTTTAACAAATGCAAAGAGTCGTGGTTTATTCTCTTTCCAGCATAGGCGGGGAGGGGGTGCCCGCTGTCTCCAATCACTCTCCAAAGAGTGTCTATTCATTGCCTCAGCTCAGTCTACCATTCTCATCCAATTTCATTTTTCACTATTTTTTCATCTATAGTGACCCCCTCATATAAAGTCTGTGGATTATCGACAGGGGTTCCGGTTGCACTTTTTTTAATTAATTAATTAAGCAATTTTTTTTCCTCAGCTGACTTGTCTGGGGTAATACCATTTTACCGACTATCTGGGCATTTTTTTTGGTAAAATTACCAGAGCTTTTGACAAGCCTAGACAGCAAAACCCAAGAGACAAACTCAGACAGTCAACTAAATACTGGTCAACCAATATATCATTCATTTTTTGTTAGCCCAACTGTCTTAGCTTATAATTGGGTTCGCTTGCACAACATTCCAGGCAGACAGGAGGCCCTTGTAGGCTTTGGACGCTTATTCCCCTTGTAATTTCAGTCAACTTGTTGTTCAACTAACATTAAATTAACTTCTAAGTTTAATTAACTGTCTCTAGTTTAATAATTTTAATAGTTTTAATAAATTAAGTTTAACAGTTTTAAATTAACTGTCTAAGTTCATAAAGTGAATGAATCGCCTTGCCTGACACTCGTTGCAGAATGGCCCAATTTTGACTTTAGACGCTTGTTTGCCTGTCATTCTACAAAAATTGACGGTCAATTCTGAATTCTTGGTTCAACCTGCCTAAGACCATAGGTAGGCGTGCCTTGTTTCTCTCATTCCAGGCAATCTAATGGTCCTATGTCAATTTTAAATTCTTGGTCAACCTGCCTGAGAATCTAGGCAGGCGAGCCTTGCTAAAATATAACAGAAAAGTATTGGTTAAGAGATTTTTTAAGAGAGGCAAACTTACTCCTGCCGTTTACCCGTGCCTAACACCCATTCCGACACTTGGAAAACTATAGGTTCTATGACTATCTTAGCTCTATGATTCTCTAATCTTAGTTCTACTGCCCCACGAATGACGCATGGACGGATAAATAGATAGACATATCTATTAAAAAAAGAACTAACATCATTTTTATACAATCCTAATAAGGGGGTTTTAATGCCAGAATTGCCTGTTTACAATTGCTTCTAATAGTAAAAATTTTAGTCCAAATACCATTAAAGACATTGAGTTAAACACTTCCAGCTACCCACTGAATATCTTTGTCTTTACTTTTTTTTGCCTAATTTTTTTGTTTAATACTTAAAAGGGAAGACTATGCTAATATTATTACATAGTATTTCGGTGTTATTTACAATAGACATTATTCAAACCAGAAGGCTAAAATTTGGACAAGTATCAACCAAGATTTCTGGCGAAAGGAAAGTGGATGTATTTTCTATTTTGATTGGAATTACTACAAGGAGATAATTTTAAATTTATAGTTACCGATAATGTCTCACAGTAACAGACTTCCGACAAAGGGAAGGTAGATGGTCTTTCTAATCAGAGAGAAATTATTGAAAAGAGTGGTTTCCAAAATTTATAGGCTATGCATAGTGTTTTTCTTGAGTTTCGTGACTACGACGAAAACAAAAGAAATCATCATGTTTTTTCATCTTTGATGAGTTAGTTTAATTATATTCATGGAAAAGTTTCTGCGGGGACTATACAAAATGAGTCTATTCAAGAGTTTTGCGGTAACCATGACAGTGGGAACTGCGATGTATTTCTTGCATGTTCATAAAACTTCACTAAATTTTTAGTTTTTTTAAATTTGCGTTTGATGTATGGCCCTGGCACAATAGCCGGGTTCAGTAGTAAAAAATGGAATTATGAAGCAAGGGATTGGTAACTAAGCCCACTTGATAGCTTCTTAGATACTTACGTGTTATAGTGACCACACTCAAGAAGTAAAACTAGGCTAATCGTAATTAAATATACCAAAATATAATGAAAATATAATGTTTAAGTCCCTCTCCCTCTCTCTCTCTCTCTCTCTCTCCGCAATCCCTCGCTCTTTACGCTAAAGCTTTTAATTGTTTTAAAAAACAGAATTGTGGCAAAGAGACAAACTTTAGCGTAAAGAGCGAAGGATTTCGGAGGGGACAACCCATTTCATATACGGAGTAATTTCTGTCCGTTTTAAGTTTTAATGTCGCTCCTTAGTTTCAGCTAAAAAAAAACTAGTTTTTTATATAGTTTTTATTATGATGTATATTTTAGCATCAAAATTCAATTTTTTAGAGTTTCGTTTACTATTGAGCCGGGTCGCTCCTTACTACAGTTCGTTACCACGAACTGTTTGATGAAAAAAAGTGATATTGTCACCCAAACCAAAACGAACAACGATACTAAGAATGAATAAATGAACTCTAGAACAAACAGAAATTAAAATATGTTTTGAACAGTTTTCTTCTTTTCGTTATAACATTCAAAAGTTAAAAAATATGGTACTTACGTATTATTCAGAACACACTCAAGAAGTATGATCTGCAAGATCTGACAGAAACCGGTTTAGCTATCTGTATTCGGAGACAATTAGCTTAGGCTCAGTGGAAAAACTACGTTGTAGATACATTTTAACTAAATATCTAACATATAGAGTTTGCATCTTGGTTAGTTTAGGGTCTTGGTTAGTTAGGTATCTTGGTTAGTTAGTATAGTGCGATCTGGGTGGCCTGCTGTCCATAATTGTCCGGTGTAGTACCAATAATTTTATTACTAAAATATTTTCAACATATTTTGGTATGTTTCATTAAGATTAGCTTAACCTCACTTCTCGAGTGGGTTCTGTATAGTACGTAAGTACCAAAAATACTATTTAACCTTTGAGGAATTCTCTTTTTTATATATCAGTATATTTGAAGCAATCAATCTATATTTATTAGTCAAATATGCAATTCGTTTCCTTCATTGTCTTCTTCATGTTAAATCTATTCTTTTCAAATACATAGAAAATCAATTGGCGCACCAATTATTGATTTGCCATTTCCAAGACTTCTTCACAAACTTAACCTATTGCTTCATGAAATTCCAATTGACGTTATAAAAGTTTTATTTAGCTATAAATTTTCTATAATCTGAAACGAAACGGAATCAAAATAGAAAATAATGGCAAAAATGGTCCTTTTAAAATGGATAAACTAAATTGAAAGTCACACACTTGAGTTTTTTTTTTTTTCCTGTAAATTTGATTGGTAATTTGATTTTTCTTTTTTATATAACAAATAAATATCAAGCTTTTCGCAGTATACGCCATTTTCTTTCTAGCGCAAACAATATTCTAGTCTTGAAGAGGTTTGATAGAGCGGCAGTACAACTCCTAATTGTGATGATTTGTATTCGTTTTAAAGTAGACTTAATTATTTATGTTCCTTTTTGGTTCAATCCAGTCATTCGCCATAATTTCTATTAGACTTATTAAATGACTTTATGTCTGCTCGTTTTAAATTTTAGTATCGCAGTTATTTTTTTGTGAAAATTGGTTTTTAGTTCATACTTGAGATGCCCGAAAAATGCTTTCTGTAATGAAAAACTCTCTCGTTTTCGCATTTCGTCTTTTTTTTCATTTTCAACGTCTTTTTCTCTTGTTTTATCATATTTTATAATAAGGTTCAGTCAAAACCTAGATATATTACTACGCTCTAGATTTTCAATTTTTTCTAAAAGTTTCAAAACTACTAATAAAATCTCACGTCACCTACTAGTAATCTCATGTCCAAATATCTGTAGCCAACTTTAACAACGCGTCAAAATTCCTGGCATAATTCTGTCAAAATTGTTTTCGATCTGGCAACGTATTTATTTTTTTCTAATCACATGGATTTAAAAAAATATTCTGAAGTAGGAAAGTAACTCTTTTGCAAAACCGTAAAATCGTCATGTGGCTAGCTAAGCCATGTCTTTCTTTGCATATTAATGGCAAAAGGATCAAGTGGTGTAAAATTAATTATTGATTAATTTATTAATTAATAACTAATTACTTATTACTAATAAATTATTAATTCTTGCACATATTGCGTAACTTTAAACTACATCCGCACGACGTAGATGAGTCTTAATTGGTTTTCCATTTCCATGAACTTGATAGACTTGTAAGGACTATATGACTGAGGACGCAACTGCAGTCTTTCGGAAACACAAGTTTAAAGATCAAAGAGTAAGTATATATACGAATATATTCATATATTCACAAATAATATATATATATGCCAAATAATATATAATAAATATATATATGCCGTGTTGAAGATACACTCTAGAAAAAATGTATTGGCTAACCTTGTCTGAAATTGATCTGCTTGCGAGTAAAAACTGCTCCGTATACTTCTATCTTTCCCTCTGCAAAACGTTTCCTTGAAAGCTAATCTATATTTTTCCGACATAACATTGTATAATATGGGATTTATGACGGCTGCAAGGAAATAAAAGCATCCAGCAATGTAGAACAGACCTTCGTTCACTTTCAAAAATATGTCATATCTTACAACTCCAAGACCATATTTAAAATGTAGTCGTTGAACGTGAAAAGGAGCCCAGCAAATGAAGAAACCAACAACAACTGCCGCTATAATGAATTTAAAATCACAACTTCAGAAAACACAATTCATTGATGAAGCTATAGTTGAAAAGCAGTACTATAGTTAAACAATATTATTCTTTAGTATTTTTTGTTATGGATAAACAAGAATAAAAAACAGCATTGCTAAAAGGATGAAAATGCTTTAAAAATTTTTGTATCTTTTAAGCAAGTGTATAGTTAGTGTTTAGATTTACAATACAAACATTTCTCACAAAATGTCTAATTAGCTAGAAACACCTTCCCGAATTCGGTTTTTGCTTATACGATTTGAGAATCTACTGGAACAAATATAAACAGTGTGTGGTATACAGTGAATTAAAACACTAATAGAAATGTCAATAGTTATATGCAAGGAAACCTACCAAAATTGGGGGGGGGTGCATGGTATTTTTGCTAAAATTGACCCGGGGGGCTTAGACATGAAAAAGATCATTGTCAAAAATGTTTTTATTTTTTCTAAATGTCGCGATTGCTATTTACCTTGAATTTTCTAGGAGAAGCTAAGTCTAAGCCTCAGGAGGGCTAAAGCCTTCCTGAGGCTTTAGCAGAGAGGAAAGAAGTTCAAACTTGGCTCCATACGTCATTTTTTTTTTAAATCGCGACTGTATTGCTAGAACTTGAGTTATTATACAGGAAACTACGCTTGAATATTTTCGTTCAAGAGAATACCTATCTTTTATGATTACTTATTTATAAGGTTTATAAAGAAAATGAACAAACAGGATGGATAGAAACGAAAAAAAAATTCCGTATCTCGAAAAAAGATAGCTCTTAATTTCCTGATGCAGAAAGAATGCTACTTTACTCATTTATTTCATGTTCAAATCTTGAAAAAGTTATCTGGACAATTCTAATACCAAAACCATGCAAAGTGAGTAATGCAGGGTTTTCAGTAATTTGAATTATTTTGTATTTCCGCTTATGACTTCGTTTGCTCTTTTTGTGCTAATTTGACATTGTTTTCATCAATACGACCTATGCTTATACTCAAAGTCAAGAAAAAATTTCAAGTTTATCAGAAAAATTTATTAAATCCTGTTTTCTTTCCAAAATTTGTTTTTTGTTTTTGAATAGAGGCTGGAATTTTCGATCGATGAAATTGCAATTATTCAGTTAAAGATAAAATTCTAGTAATTGATTGGGAGAGTTTGGTTCATCAGAAAAGTATCGGAGAATTTTGGGCTAAAAATTGATAGGAATGAGACCAAAACAATTGAAATATCGGAAAGCTATTAGAAATTCAAGAAACATTTAAAAATCTGAAATAGAAATAAGACAATTAGGTTCAAGTTTTGGTGCTTTAAAATAATCAGGAATTGAGCTTAATTCACGAAATAATAAAGGAAAAAGATTCTGTAGAAACAATTATATTCAGAAAAACAATTCAGAACAAAAATTCAGACGGTCTTGCCAAGAGATTGCTATCAGACAGCCCCAAGGGGGAACCGAGACTATCCATTTCACAGCGTGTCCATTGAATTATATACTACGTATTTTAAAGTTAGTCTTAAAATTTCATTCCCAGAATCATTTCACATTTAGCGTGATTTCAAGACGAAACCAGGAACTTTGTTTTACTGGTACTATGCCATAAGCTTCAAAATCAATCAGTACTGTTAACCTTATAGCAAATTATTAGTTATAGTATATAAATATTGCATTTTTAGATATCATAAATGAGGACGAAAACATTTTTGAAATTTGCTTACAACGAGATTTTAGTGCCAAGGAACGCTAGTTTCAGAGAAACAATTTGTCTATCTAATAAAGTTTATGTCGAAACCCTACACCAGTATGATTGGTAGATAGATAGCGAGAATTTCTTTCCTTTGACCAGTAGGAAACCCAACGTCGAAATCAAAATTCTGTTTTTTTTAGAGTTTCGGTTACTATTGAGCCAGGTTACTCCTCACTTACAGTTCGTTGCCAAGAGCTGTTTGATATGGCTAACGGATGGTGTTATAATCTAAATGACGGGTCAGAAATATTTTTCAGCTGTAGATAAAAATCAGCCAAAATACAAACATTAAAGAAACGTTCGAACCATAGATATTTTCATTTTAAAAATAATCGCTGATAGAATGTAATTTCATCAACTGTAAAGATAATTACGTCGATGCATAATAAACCAATTTTAAACTTTTTGTCAGTATTTTGGCCAAATTTCCAATGCGATGCCAAATGTTCAAGCTGATACTGGCATATCTTTAATTCCTTCAATCATGTCTTGTTTTTCATTTGTAAAGAAATTAAATAAATTTATGAACATGTTTCAATAGCTAGCTGTGTGTAAATGGTTTTCGTTTGGTACCAATAGTAAGAGCTACAACAAACCCAGCATATATAGCATGATTGTAGTTTGTAACTTAATTCTTTAAGAATTAAATCTATTTCAAAAATTAGCACGTGTTTAGCAGCGTCTTGGATATATCTCAGTTTTTCATTACGTTCACATCTTTATCTTTCGAAGAGATGTCTCACTGCCCATACATCTTAAAGTAACCTTTCTCTGGATTTTATTTGTCGATGTTTTTTTAATGACAGTAACAATTATCTCACTCAAATAACTGCGTAATAACTATTTAGATTCGCAGCTGAATCATTGTCTTTGTGCTATGGATCAGTGAGCACGACCCTCAACCATAGCTAACAACATACGCCGCGTGCCTTAAATGGTGAAAATGCATCGGAAATTGTGGCTGTAGCCCGGTTATTAGCCTTATCACAGCTTTGTCATCAAACTAAAATTTTGTTCTCAGTATCTTTTTGCAAGTCTCCATTTTTCTACCGTTTGTTTAATATTTATGTTTAAAATTTGTTTATATATTTTAAATTTCTTTCAGAACCAAAAAAAAGTCATTTCAAATCCTTGATCTAAACTAAGAAGCCGTGATTAACAGTTGTAAAACCAAAATGGAGTCTCCACATACATCAAGACTTTCTTCTGTTACATTTTTTACATGCAACTCTATTCATATACATTTTTTTCTCTTATCAAACGTAAAATATCCTAATGAAGTTTTTAAACCAGAGATTTAAAAAATTTCAAATTTGCGTAATGGTTGGGAACATTAGTTGGCAATATTGTGTCTTTTATAAGAGATAAGATTTGTTTCACAAAATAGCTATTTCAATCCCGGCTGGGCCAAATTCAAATTTTACAGGTCAATAAATAAACAACAGGAGAGCCGTCCTGGCCGAGTAGATTGGTGCGCTGTATTCAGGATCCTTTGTCTGAAAGCACGAGGGTTCGAATCCTAGTTTACCAAATTACCTAGTTTGGGACGGGGGTCAGTGGCATGACTCTATAAGCTCAGCCAGAGTCGACCCAGCTCTAAATGGGTACCTGGAGAAATCTGGGGAAGGTAAACAGGAAGGGTGTTCGAAAGCACAGGATGGTTGGCCCCCAGCCCCCCATTGCACTTCCTGGCTGAACGGCCAATAAACGGAGATCAGCACCGCCGGTAGAGACTGTAAAGTCTAATGCCGTATCATTTACCTTTTTTACCTATTAAATAAACAAAACAAGTTTTTTCAACTGAAAGTAAGGAGTAACATTAAAACTTAAAACGAACAGAAATTACTGCGCATACGAAGGGGTTCATATACATTCCCCTTCCTCAATACATCACTCTTTGTGCTAAAGTTTTTTAGTACTTGTAGAAAAGCTTCTTATTCTTCTAATGAAAAGACCGTTGTGTTTCCGTATTCATTCTTAAAGGATTGGAACAAAGTTCAAACTTTAGCGTCAAGAGCGAAATGTTGAGAAGGGGGCCAACTCCTTCATATATGTTATTTTACAGGCTTCACGGCTCCATTACAGATGGAGGCTCCACCTCATTTCAAATACTGAGGTATTTGTTGTACTTTCTCTTGAAAGCGTCAAGGGAATGATTTTCGGGAGTATATCTGCCGGCTATCTATTCCATGTAGCAACCGATCGCCGGGCGAAACTTGTTTTCAGATATTCTTGGTGGGGAGTACACTGCTCCGTGTAGTCCTGACGAGCTGTACCTCGGCAAGTTGATCGCAAGGGCTTCGCTCTATTAAAAACAAGCTTCGATAGCTCCTCTGATGGAGGGTTATACATGTACTAGTAGAAAACCGACATGGACGCCATATAAAGGCGTTCCTGAATCAACTGTGGGTTTTAGTTTTCATGTTGCCAGAGGTTGCTGCAGGAACTTTTCTATTTTGAATTCGTTGGAGCGGAGCGATTTGGCTTTTTGGAGCACCAGCAAAGAGAGGACATGCATATTACATGGCAGGTCTGATGCAAGAAATGAAATGTGGTAGAATAGACTCATCAGGGTGAAGACTTTTGTATCTTAGGATAACTCCTAACTTCTTGGAGCAAGAGGATCTAATTTTATTGAGATGCTCAGTCCATGAGAGATCCGAAGAGAAATTAACTCCAAATAGCCGCAGTGTATCAACTCACGTTATTACATCTCTTTTTGAGACGAAATCAGGATGAGCCCTCATACTGTACGCTTTAGAAATTAGGAGCTCTTTTGTTTTCGACGCGTTAAAACTGACTGGTCATGCCTTTGCCCACGCCTCAATTCTCTCCAGGTCAGCCTGAAGATTTTTGTGGGGTTCGCTGGGATTTTCTTTTTTGCAATTGGTGTTTTTGTAGTCGTGTCATCAGCTAAATGTTGAGTTTTCTTCACAAGGCGGTCCCCTAGGTCATCATATGACCGGGTGCTCTTTTGATATGAAGCCGTCAAGGACAAATTGCAAAGATTGTTAACGAAGAAAGTCAACAAGCACTTCAAATACACGACCACCAGTTCCATTGGCATAGGCTTTCAGTTTAAAAAGAAGTCCCTTGTGCCATACACGACCAAAGACTTTTGCGGTGTCAAAGGAAAGAAGGCGAATAGCGTGCCCTGAAAAAAGTGCTCAACCAACTTTTGATACTGTGCAATCAGACAGTCTGAACCGTAGTGTTTCAGGAGTTGTTCTTAAAGAATTGGGGTAAAATTTTAAACTTTATCGTAAAGAGCGAAGTGTCGAGGAGGGGGAAACGCCCTTGATATACGTAATTATTTCTGTTATTTTTAAGTTTCAGTGTCGCTTCTTACTTTCAGTAGAAAAACTTGTTTTCGTCTATTTAATTTATGGTCTTTTTATAAATAGTGCCAGAAAGTTTCAATCTCGGTGAAAATTTACCCCGGACAGACTCCACACATAAAATTGAGACGAAAAAGAGAAAGCAAGACATATAAAAATAATTTTGCATAAGAATTCAGGCAAATTCTCCCAGTGTGTAATTTCCCCTGACAAGTTAATCCCCTGGAACTTCTTCCCCATGGAAAAACTCTCAACATAAAAATCATCCCACCCCCACCCGAAAATTTATGCATACTTCCCAATAACAAATACTATTCGTAAACAATGTACAAATTTTATAACTTAAAGACCTTTCCCCTGGGGATGTAGGGGGAGGGGGTCATATTATATCCAAAGGTAGTGTCATTGGGCCTTTCAACTATGATGAACAAAATGGCCATCTCAAAATTTCGGTCAGACACTTTTGGGAAGAAGAGAGGGAGGAGGGATCCTAGTTGCCCCCCCAATCTTTTTGTCACTTAAAAAAGGCACTAGATCTTTTAATTTCCGTTTGAATGTGCCCTCTTACGATGCTCTAAGACCAACAGGTCGATAAGATCACCCCTGGAAAAAAAACACACATCAGTGATCTTCCTTCTGGCAAAAAATATAAGGTTCTATATTTTTGCCAACAGTAGCTTGTAGCCTCTACACTAGGGTTCTCCGATACGTTGAATCTGATGTTGTGATTTTCATTTAGATTCTATGATTTTTAGGGGATGTTTCTCCCTTTTTGCAAAAATCAGGCAATTTTTCTCAGGCTCGTAGCCATTGATGGGTAAAACTAAACTTAATGAAACTTATATGTTTGAAATGCTGTAGACAAAGTTTTAAGGGAAGAACAATGCGGTTTTAGAAAAGGTAGAGGATGTGTCGACCATGTTTTCACTCTTAGGTTAATAATTGAGAAGTCCCTTCGTTGTCAAACACCTTTGGTCCTTAGTTTTATCGATTATGAGCAAGCTTTCGATTCTGTTGATAGAACAGCGTTAACAAAGGTCTTATCGTTATATGGTATACCAGAAAAATACATTAAAGTGATTTGCGCTATGTACGAGAATAATACTGCTGCGGTTAAGGTAGGAAATGAGGTTAGCAACTGGTTTTGTATTAAATCAGGAGTTAAGCAGGGTTGTGTTCTATCCCCCTTTATATGGATCATTTTGATGGACTTCGTCTTAAGGAGCACAGGAAAGGCAATTGGAGACCATGGAATCAAATGGGGAGGAAGAACGCTCCTCGACTTAGATTATGCTGATGATTTAAGCATATTAGATGAAAGTGTGAGCAAAATGAATGAATTTTTAGAGGTTTTACGAGTTCAGGGTGCTAAAATAGGCTTGAAAATTAATGTTAAGAAGACTAAGTCACTAAGGTTAGGAATAAGTGAAGATGAGCAGGTGACCTTAGGTAACGAAAAGATTGATCAGGTTGGGAGCTTCAGTTACCTTGGTAGTATTATTAGTAAAGATGGTGGGAGCAGTGAAGATGTTAAAAGTAGAATAGCTAAAGCTCAGGGTGTTTTTTCACAGTTAAAAAAAGTTTGGAAGAATAGAAAGATAAGCCTACAAACCAAGATTAGAATATTGGAAGCTACAGTGATGACAGTGGTCAAATATGGCTCTGAAGCATGGACACTCCGAAAAGCAGATGAAAATTTACTAGATGTTTTCCAGAGAAATTGCCTACGGATTGTTCTGGGTACCCGGCTGACTGACCGTATTTCAAACAGTAGGTTGTACGAAAAGTGTGGTTCAATCCCGCTTTCTGGGGCTATAATGAAAGAAAGGTTGAGATGGCTAGGCCACGTTCTACGGATGAAGGATGACAGATTACCGAAGATTGTCCTTTTTGGCCAACCGTCTGGGGCTACACGGAAAGCAGGTCGTCCTTGTCTGGGTTGGGAGGATGTCATAAATAAGGATTTAAAGGAAATGGGAACTTCCTGGGAGGGTGTAAAGAGGGAGGCTTTAAATAGATTAGGTTGGAGGAGGAGCGTGCGTAGCTGTGTTGGCCTCAGGCGGCTTGGTGCTGCAGTGAGTTATTAGTAGTAGTAGTAGTAGTATCTATATCAGAATCAAAATTCTGTCTCTTAGAGTTTTGGTTACTATTGAGCCAGACTGCTCCTTACAGCTCGTAACCACGAAATGATGGTGGCAGCACCCCCGTTTCGAGGCTGATTTTATCTTTCTTTTCAAATATGAATTTAATTAAAATGGTACTGAATGCCAAGGCTAGCAATCAACGCGCTAGAACTGCGCCCACACTTGCTATAATCTATTCAGCTCTTAGTAATTTTATATATTCTTTGGAGCCTCATCGTAATTCAATATTAACAAAAATTAAAACTACCAATAAACACAAAATTTCTGCGCCCACCCCTGCTACAACCTAATCAACTATTATTTATTTTATATTTTCTTTCGAGGCTATTTTCAAATTTTCATTCCTATGACTTTGAAGCTTTCTTTTAATTAAATAAAAAACAAGTTTTTTTCAGCTGAAAGTAAAGAGCGACATTACAACTTTAAACTAACAGAAATTATTTCGTATATGAAAGGGGCTTTTCCTCCTCAACGCCCCGCTCTTTACACTAAAGTTTGACTCTTTCTTTCAACTCTGCTTTTTAAAACAGTAAAAAAAACTTTAGCGTAAAGAGTGGGGCGTTGATGAGGAAGCAGCCCCTTTTATATACGAAGTAATTTCTGTTCGTTTTAAGTTTTAATGTCGCTCTTTACTTTCAGCTAAAAAAACTTGTTTTTTTATTTAATTTCTGAAAGTTTTTGAATCAATGCATGTTTTGATTTTGGCTCTCCGGAGAGGAATAATTAACACGAAATTTGCAAGTTTTTTTTTGGCTAAATGGCTTTCTCATAGTTTTGATCGAATGATTTTGAGAAAAAAAGGAACGGTGGAAGAAGTCTAGTTGCCCTGCGATTTTTTCGTTACTTAAAAAGGCAACTAGAACTTTTAATTATTTACGAATGTTTTTATCAGTAAAAGATAAACGTAACTTATAAATTAGCTTACGTAACGAACTTTTGTATTCTCATGTTATTATAACTTCTAGCCCCTCCCACGGGGACTTTAGGGGAGTAAGTCGTCCCCAAAGACATAGTTATAAGGTTAAACTTTTCATATTTATTTTTTCATTGTTTTTTTTAAATAATGCTGGAAAATCCGGCGCTCCCTTCATGGAAATTTTCTTCCCCCATGACAAATTCCTTGATGGAAAGTTCCCCCAACATATCCCCCTCTTGTCAATCCCTCCCCCAACCAAAAAATCCCCCTGAAAACGTCTGCACACTTCCTAATAACCATTACTATATGTAAGCACTGGTCAAAGTTTGTAACTTGTAGCCCCTCCAACGGGGACTGTGGGGGAGTACGTCGTCCCCAAAGACATAGTTATAAGGTTTTTCAACTATGCTGAATAAAATGGCTATCTCAGAATTTTGATCCGTTGACTTGGGAAAAATAATTAGCGTGGGAGGGGGCCTAGGTGTCCTCCAATTTTTTTGGTCACTTAAATAGGGCACTAGAACTTATCATTTCCGTTAGAATGAGCCCTCTCGCAAGATTCTAGGACCACTGGGCCGATACGATCACACCCTGGGAAAAAAAAGAAAAAAAAAACAACAAACAAACAAATAAACACGCATCCGTAATCTGCCTTCTGGCAAAAATACACAATTCCTCATTTTTGTAGATAGGACCTTGAAACTTCCACAATTGGGTTCTCTGATACACTGAATCTGATGGTATGATTTTTGTTAAGATTCTATGACTTTTAGGGGGTGTTTCTCACTATTTTCTAAAATAAGTCAAATTTTCTCAGGCTCGTAAATTTTGATGGGTTAGACTGAACTTGATGAAACTTATATATTTAAAATCAGCATTAAAATCCGATTCTTTTGATGTAGCTACTGGTATCAAAATTGCATCTTTTAGAGTTTTGGTTGCTATTGAGCCGGGTGGCTCCTTCGTTACCACGAACTGTTTGACTCTATTTAATAATTAGCCCCACATACTGGGTAAAAACATATAAAATTGCACTTTTTGAGCAAAAAATTTATATCCTTTGATACTATTCGCCTGGACTTTATGATATTTTCCCTTGCCCCGAAAAATCCCCTCACCCCACTTTTTAAACAATGAGATTCTTATTTTATCTTTATTTAATTATAATTAGGTGAGTTGTAGGGGAGATATCACCATGTTGTGTTTTTGTAATCGGGAAAATTAAAGTGCAAGAAAAAATAAGTTTAGTTTCATAGGTAGCTTAATGGCGCCACCTAAGTAAAGAGCGATACGGGCACAATATATTATTTATTTTATTTCATGTTTTTTGTTAGACCAGGACACTTCCTAGAGAAGGAGTTGTCGTAGACGCTTCGAAAGGGATTCATTCGATTGGAAATTGAAAAGGCTAGTGTCCTGTTCAATGGTCGAAAGTGATTGGAGGGCAACCAGCAACCCCCTTCCCCAAGCTCATCATTTCCTCAAGCACATTCAATCAAAATTTTGAGGTCACCATTTTTTCATCATAGTTGAAAGGTCTGGAAATTGCGTCTTTGCCAATGACAATCCCCTCACGGATCTCAGGGAAAGGGTTGTTAGTTATAACCCGGGGGCATATAAGGTTTATGTAGGAAGGGTGGTCGTATAAACTTTGGAAGGTGCCCATTGGACTGGTAATCAGAAGTTCTAGTGTCCTATTTAAAAGTCAAAATGACTGGGGGGCAGCTACCGCTCCCCCCACACTCTTATTTTCCCGAAATATGTATGATAGAAATTTTCAGATAGCTATTTGTTCAGAAAACAATCCGAAGATCATAGGCAGCACAAAAGCGCTGCCTAAGTAAAGATCGATGTGGACACAATGTATTAACTATTTATTCTATTTTTTTTAAACAGAGGCATTTCTTACAGAAGCAGTTGTCGCAAAAACTTCAAAAGGGGTTCGCTTGATTGGAGATGGCCAGTTCTATCGCCGTTTCTAATATTCGAAAGTGATTGGAGGGTAACCAGCCTCCCACGCCCGTAACTTTCCTAAATACAACCAATAAAATTTTGAGATAGCCATTTTGTTCAGCATAGTTGAAAGACCCAGTAATTATGTATTTGAGGAATACAACTCCTTCAGAGTCCTCAGGACAAGGGTTGTAATTTATGCCCAGGGGGCATATACAGTTTTTATGGAAAGGGCGGTCGCATTAACTCTGGATGGGGCTCACTGGATTGGAAATTGAAAGTTCTAGTGCCCTTTATAAAGTCATTGGAAGGCAACCAGTACGGAAAATTTTTAATAGAGATGAGAAGGGGCTTGTAACTAATATCTGAATGATGGATCATTTGAAAATGGGATGAATGTAAAGAAAGTGAAGAAAGCATTACAATTTGAACTAAGTGGAGGCCATGGATAAAATTGCCTTTTAACCAAATAGAGAGGTAACTAAAATCATAAGATTCTACGTGAGTAGTATCAAAGAACATTAAAATATAGGTATTTTTGGCTTAAAAAGTGCAATTGTCCATGCTTTTGTTCAGTAGATAGTCCTAATTATTGCATGACATTAAAAGAAAATTTCAAAGTCTCAGGAGTGAAAATCTGAAATTAGTCTCGAAAGAAAATATAAAATAAAAAGAGCTAAGACTCATGTGGCACTTGTGACGAGGTTGGAAGAGCCGAGAGCCAAGAGCTCATATGGTATGAGCTCTGGTAAAATTCTAAGAATCAATTGATTGATTTAAAAGGAAAATTAGAAGCTTAATGCATGTCGGGATTTAAAATAAGTGCTCTGAGTCAAGAGGTCCTTCTAAATATCAAAATTCATTGAGATCCAATCACCCACTCGTAAGTTAAAAAAACCTCAATTTTTCTAATTTTTCCTCTCCCTTCAGCCCCCCCCCCAGATGGTCGAATCGGGGAAAACGACTTTATCAAGTCAATTTGTGCAGCTCCCTGACACGCCTACCAATTTTCATCGTCCTAGCACGTCCAGAAGCACCAAACTCGCCAAAGCCCTGAACCCCACCCCCTAACTCCCCCAAAGAGAGCGGATCCAGTCCGGTTATTTCCGTCACATATCTTGGACTTGTGCTTATTCTTCCAACCATGTTTCCTCTTGATCTCTCCACTTTAAGCGTTTTCCAAGATTTCCGCCCCCCGCCCCCGATGACACTGGATCCGGTTGGGATTTAAAATAAGATATCTGAGTTACGAGGTTCTTCTAAATGTGAAATTTCATAAAGATCCGATCACCCCTTCATAAGTTGAAAATATTTCATTTTTTTAATTTTTTAGAATTAACCTCCCCCCGAACTCCCCCAAAGAGAGCGGATCCGTTCCAGTTATGTCAATCACGTATCTAGGACTTGTGATTATTTTCCCCACCAAGTTTCATCCCGATCCCTCCACTCTAAGCGTTTTCCAAGATTTTAGGTCCCCCCAACTCCCTGCAATTGTCACCGGATCCAGTCAGAATTTAAAATAAGAACTCTAAAACACGACATCCTTCCAAACATCAAATTTCATTAAGATCCGATCACTGCTTCGTAAGTTAAAATACCTCATTTCTTCTAATTTTTCAGAATTGACCCTCCCCCATCTCCCCCAAAGAGAGCGGGTCCTTTCCGGTAATGTCAATCACGTATCTAGGACTTGTGATGATTTTTCCCACCAAGTTTCATCCCGATCACTCCACTCTAAGCGTTTTCCAAGATTTTTGGTTCCACCCCCCACTCCCCGCAATGTCACCGGATCCGGTTGGGATTTATAACAAGAGCTTTAAGACACGATTTCCTTCCAAACATCAAATTTAATTAAGACCCGATCATCCGTTCGTAAGTTAAAAATACCTCATTTTTTCAAATTTTCCCAATTTAACCGTCCCGCCCCCCTCCCCCGCGGATGATCAAATCGTGGAAACGACTATTTCTAATTTAGTTTGGTCTGGTTCCTGATACGCCTGACAAATTTCATCATCCTAGCTTACCTGAAAGTGCCTAAAGTAGCAAAACCTGGACAGACAGACCGACAGACAGACCGACAGAATTTGCGATCGCTATATATCACTTGGTAGATATCAAGTGCCATAAAAAATAAGTAATTGGATTATAGGAGTAGTGTGTGCAGGAATTTTTCCTTTGTTGGCAGTTCTAATTTTCATTAGTATTGAAAATAATTACGCTCGAAAGAATATATAAAATAAACAAGACCTGAATAGATTGTGGCAAGGATGGGCGCTGATCTGTCGTGCTGGTGGCTAGTTTCCGCATTCTTTACTATTCAAATGAAAGTATATTTTAAAAGACAGATAAAATTAGCCTGGAAAAGAGGGGCGCAGCAACCATGATGACCAATTTGAAATAAATCTTATCTCTTATTAAAGTCGCAATATTGCATACTAATGAACCCGACCTTTACGCAAGTTTAAGTTTTTTAATATCTAAGGCTTTAGAGCTTCACAAGGTTATTTTACGCTGGATAAGACAAAATATTTATAGGAATAGGGTAGCATGTAGAAAATGTGAAACTAGAATGTCTTGAAGTACGTAGATTCCGTTTTGTTTTACAGCTGTTAATTATGGCCTTTATTTGAGTCAACCTAAAAATCTTAGTCATCCCCATTGCGATTCCATGGGGCCTTGCCAGTAGGTCAAAGCTCATTTGAATCACCCTTACTCCATGCCTATCTACCTTTGTTCTACCCTAGGATGGATCTATCAATCGGTGAAATAATATCATTTTTAAATAATTCTGAAAAAAGAGTTATGCCAGCTTTGTCAAACAGTTCGTGGTAACGAACTGTAGTAAGGAGCGACCCGGCTAAATAGTAACCAAAATTCTAAAAAATTGAATTTTGATATCAATAGCTACATCAAAAGAATCGCATTTTAATGCTGATTTTAAATATATAAGTTTCATCAAGTTTAGTCCTACCCATCAAAAGTTACGAGAAAAGTTGCCTTATTTAAGAAAATAGGGACACCATCAGATTCAGCGTATCAGAGAATCCTACTGTAGAAGTTTCAAGCTCCTATCTACAAAAATGTGGAATTTTGTATTTTTTGCCAGAAGACAAATCACGGGTGCGTGTTTATTTGTTTGTTTGTTGTTTTTTTTCCCAGGGGACATCGTATCGACCAAGTGGTCCTAGAATGTCGCAAGAGGGCTCATTCTAACGGAAATGAAAAGTTCTAGTGCCCTTTTTAAGTGACCAAAAAAATTGGAGGGCATCTAGGCCCCCTCCCACGCTCATTTTTTCCCAAAGTCAACGAATCAAAATTTTGAGATAGCCATTTTGTTCAGCATAGTCGAAAATCATAATAACTATGTCTTTGGGGATGACTTACTCCCCCAAAATCCCTGGGGGAGGGGCTGCAAGTTACAAACTTTGACCAGTGTTTACATATAGTAATGGTTATTGGGAAGTGTACAGACGTTTTCAGGGGGATTTTATTTTGTTTGGGGGTGGGGCTGAGGGGAGGGGGCTATGTTGGAGGATCTTTTCTTGGAGGAATCTTTCATGGGGGAAGAAAAATTCAACGAAAAGGGCGCAGGATTTTCCATCATTACTATAAGCAAACAATGAAAAATAAACATGAAAACGTTTTTTCAAATGAAAGGAAGGAGTAGCATTGAAACTTAAAACGAACAGAGATTATTACGCATATGAGGGGTTCTAAAAATACTTTAGCATAAAGAGCGAGGTATTTAGGAGGAGATAAATACCTCGCTCTTTATGCTAAAGTATTTTTAGTAATTTCAACTATTTATTCTACGGCCTTTCTGATTCAGGGGTCATTCTTAAAGAATTAGGACAAAACTTACGATTTAGTGTAAAGAGCGAGGTATTAACGAGGGTACAAACCCCCTCGTATACATAATAAAAATATAAGATTATGAAAGTTTGTTACGTAAGTTAATTCTAATATTTTTTACTAATAAAAACATTCGTTAAAAATTAAAAATTCTAGTTGCATTTTTAAGTAACCGAAAAATTGGAGGACAACTAGACCTCCTTCTCCACCCCTTATTTCTCAAAATCGTCTGATCGAAACTAAGAGAAAGCCATTTAGCCAAAAAAAGAATTAACAGACAAATTTCATTTTAATAATTTATGTGCGGAGAGCCAAAACCAAACATGCATTAATTCAAAAACGTTCAGAAATTAAATAAAAAAAACTAATTTTTTTAGCTGAAAGTAAGGAGCGACATTAAAACTTAAAACGAACAGAAATTACTCTGTATATGAAATGGGTTGTCCCCTCCGCAATCCCTCGCTCTTTACGCTAAAGTTTGACTCTTTGCCACAATTCTATTTTTTAAAACAATTAAAAGCTTTAGCGTAAAGAGCGAGGGATTGCGGAGGGGACAACCCATTTCATATACGGAGTAATTTCTGTTCGTTTTAAGTTTTAATGTTGCTCCTTACTTTCAGCTAAAAAAATTAGTTTTTTTTAATTTAATCTCTCACTGAGACTATCTGTGTTGGCTTTACTCCAATTAAACAAAAAAAAAGAACATGTTTTTTTTATCTGCGATGCGAGTAAGGAGCGACATGTAAATTTAAAACGAACAGAGGTTACTCCGTATATGAAAGAGGTTGTCCCCTCCACAACGCCCTGCTCTTTACGCTAAAGTTTGACTCTGTCACAACTCTACTTTCTAAACAATCAACAAACTTTAGCGTAAAGAGCGAGGCGTTGCGGAGGGAACAACCTCTTTCATATACGGAGTAATTTCTATTCGTTTTAAGATTTAATCCTTACTTGCAGTTAAAAAACGTTTTTTTTTATTTAACTTCTGAACGTTTTTGAATTAATGCATGTTTTGATTTTGGCTCACCGCACATGAATAATTAAAACAAAATTTGAATATTAATTTTTTTTTGCTAAATGACCTTTCTCATAGTTTTCATCGGACGATCTTGATAAAAAAAAGGAGTGGGGGAGGAGGTCTAGCTGCACTCCGATTTTTGGTTACTTAAAAATGCAACTAGACTTTTTTATTTTTTGTACGAAAGTTTTTGTTTTTAATAAACATACGTACCTTACGAATAAACTTACGTAACTAACTTATATATTTGTGCATTTTTAATACGTATATGAGGGGGTTTGCCCCCTCGTCAATGCCTTACTATTTATGCTAAAGCTTCAATTTTGTCCCAAATCTTTAAGAATGACCCCTGAATCACAAAGGCCGTAGAATAAATAGTTGAAATTACTAAAAATACTTTAGTGTAAAGGGCAACGTTTTGTGGAGGAGACTAACACCCTTATATACACAATATTTTATGTTCGTTTTAAGTTCCAGGTGAACTTTTTTTTTATTTATTGTCTCATTGTCTTTTTTTAAATAATGCTAGAAAACACTGCGCCCCCTTCATGGAAATTATCTTCCCTCATGATAAATTCCTCCATGGAAAGATCGTCCCACATAACACCCTCCCCCCCCCAACCCCATCCTAACGCGAAAACGTCCCCCTGAAAACGTTTGTATACTTCTTAATAACCATTACTATATGCAAACAATGGTTAAAGTTTGTAACTTGCAGCCCCTCCCCCGGGGAATGTGGGGAGTGAAGTCATCCCCAAAGACATAATTATTAAGTTTTCGACTAAGCTGAACAAAATGGCTATCTCAAAATTTTGATCCAGTGACTTCGGGTGGAATATGTACATGGGAGGGGGCCTAGGTGTCCTCCGATTTTTTAGTCACTTAAAAAGGGCACTAGAACTTTAAATTTCCGTTAGAATGAACCCTCTTGTACCATTCTAGTACCACTGGGTCGATACGATCACCCCTGGAAAAAAGAAAAAGAAAAAGAAAAAAACTCGCATCTGTGATCTGTCTTCTGGCAAAAAATAAAAAATTCCACATTTTTACAGATAGGAGCTTGAAACTTTTACAGTAGGGTTCTTTAATATGCTGAATCTGATGGTGTGATTTTTGTTAAGACTCTATGCCTTTTAGGGAGTGTTTTCGCCTTATTTTCTAAAATAAGGCAAATTTTCTCAGGCTCGTAACTTTAGATGGGTAAGGCTAATCGTGATGAAAGTTATATATTAAAAATTAGCATTAAATGCGATTCTTTTGATGTAACTATTGGTATCAAAGTTCCATTTTTTAGAGTTTCGGCTACTAATGAGCCTGGTCGCTCCTTACTACAGTTCGTTACCACGAACTGTTTGAGAAAGGATTTCAAATGCTTCTTTTTTATGGCACTTGGTATTAACCAAGTGACATATAGCAATCACAAATTCTGTCGGTCTGTCGGTCTGTCTGTCGGTACCGGTTTTGCTACTTTAGGCACTTCCAGGTAAGCTAGGATGATGAATTCTGGCAGGTGTATCAGGGACCGGGCCAGATTAAATTAGAAATAGTTGTATTCCCAATTTGACCATCTGGGGGAGTGGGGGGGCCGTTAATTCGGAAAAAATAGAAAAATTGAAGTATTTTTAACTTACGAACGGTTGATCAGATCTTAATGAAATTTGATGTTTGGAAGGATACCGTGTCTCAGAGTAGTTATTTTACATTCTGACCGGATCTGGTGACATTGGGGGGGGGGAACCTAAAATCTTGGAAAACACTTAGAGTGGAGGGATCGGGATGACACTTGGTGGGAAAAATAGGCACAAGTCCTAGATACATGATTGACATAACCGAAACGGATTCGCTCTCTTTGGGGTAGTTGGAAGGGGGGTTTAATTCTGAAAAATTAGAAAAAATGGGGTATTTTTAACTTACGAACGGGTGATTGGATCTCAGTGAAATTTGATATTTAGAAGGATATCGTGTCTCAAAGCTCTTATTTTAGATCCCGACCGGATCTGGTGACATTGAGGGGAGTTTGGGGTGGGGGAGCCTAAAATCACCGAAAACGCTTAGATTGGTGGGATCGAGATGAAACTTAGTGGGGAAAATAAGCAGAAGTCTTAGATACGTGATTTACATAATTGGAACGGATCCGCTCTATTGGGGGGGGGGAGGTTAATTCTAGAAAATTAGAAAAAATGATGGGAGTGATTGGATCTTCATCAAACTTCATATTTAGAAGGACCTCGTAACTCAGATCGATTATTTTAAATTTCAACCGGATCCAGCGTCACTGGAGGGGGCAGTTGGGGGGGGGGGACCGGAAATCTTAGAAAATACTTAAAGCGGAGAGATCAGGACGAAACTGGATGGGAAGAATAAAAACCTGTCTAAGATACGTGACTGACATAACCGGACCCGTTTGCTCTCTTTGGTGGAGTTGGGGGGGGGGTGAGGTTTGGTAATTTTGAAAATTGAGGTATTTGTAACTTACGAAAGGGTGTCCAGATCTTAATGAAATTTGATATTTAGAAGGATCTTGTGCTTTAAAGCTCTAATTTTAAATTCCAACCAGATCCTGTGACATTGGGGGGAGTTGGAGGGTGAAACCGGAATTCTTGGAAAACGTGAAAATTGGGGTATTTTTATCTTACGAATAGGTGATCGGATCTTAATGAAATTTGATATTTAGAAGGAATTCGTGTCTCAGATCTCTTAACTCTGAGCTCCGACAGAGCTCCGACCGGATCTTTTGACATTAGGGGAGTTGGATGGGGAAATCTTGGAAAACACTTGGAGTAGAGGAATCGGGATGAACCTTAGTGGATAGAATAAGCAAATGTCCTTGATACGTGATTGACGTAACCGTACTGGATTCGCTCTCTTTGGGGGAGTTGGGGGGAGGGGCTCAGTGATTTGGCGAGTTTGGTGCTTCTGGACGTGCTAGGACGATGAAAATTAGTAGGCGTGTCAGGGAGCTGCACAAATTGACTTGATAAAGTCGTTTTCCCAGATTCGACCATCTGGGGGGCTAAAGGGAGAGGAAAAATTAGAAAAATGAGGTATTTATAACTTATGAGTGGGTGATCAGATCATGATCAATTTTGATATTTAGAAGGACATCGTGACTCAGAGCTCTTATTTTAAATCCTGACCGGCATTAAGCCTCTGATTTTCCTATTAAATGAATCTATTGATTCTTAGAATTTTGTTAGAGCTCATACCATATGAGCTCTTGGCTCTTAGCTCTTCTTGCCTCGTCACAAGTGCCATATGAGCTCTTAGCTCTTGTTTTGTTCCGGTAGAAGGTTAAAATGTAAAAATAAATTATTAAGCAAATGGTAGGAAAAAAAGACTTGCAAATAGAGACTAGGAACAACATTTTAGTTTGGTGAAAAAGCTGTGATAATAGGAATAATTGGGCTTTAGCGACTATTTCTAAAACATTTCTAAATTTTTTAGGGACGTATCGTATGTTCTTAGCTCAGTTGAGGGTCGTGCTCACTGCTTCGTAGCACAAAGATGATGATTCAGCAATCCAGCTAAATAATTATAACGCAGTTACTTGAGTGTGACAATTGCCATTGTTAGTAAAAAAAAAAAAAAAAAATTGCCATCGATAAATAAAATCCAAAAAGAGGCTTTAAGTGGTATTGGCAGTGAGGTAACAATAACCATGATGACCAGCAAAGCACAAATTCAGCCTAGCTGGGCTTGTAAAAGCAATTTTTTTTTAACAAATCTTATCTCTTATAGAAGACACAAAATCGCCAACTAATGTTCCCAACCTTTGCGCAAGTTTGAGATTTTTAAAATCTATGGTTTAAAAACTGTATTAGGATATTTTGAATTATGTAAGAAAAAACGTATAGGAATAGAATTACATGTAAAAAATGTAACACAAGAATATCTTGATGTATGTAGAGACTCCGTTTTGGTTTTACATTTTTTAATTATGGCTTCTTAGTTTAGATCAGGGATTTCAAATAACTTTTTTTGTTCAGAAAGAAATTTTGTATGTATAATAAATTATTAAACATGCACACTCAACAAATGGTAGGGAAAAATGAGATTTGATAAATAGAGACTAATAACAACAATTCATTATGATGACCAAACCGTGATAATGACAATAACCAGGCTACAGTGATAATTTCCGAAAAATTTTACCGAAAATTTCGGAAAAAAATTTCCGAAAAATTTCTCCGTTGAGGCACACGGAGAATGCTGTTAGCTCAGTTGAGGGTCGTTCTCACTGCTCCATAGCACAAAAATAATGACTCAGCTTTGAAGCTAAATAATTATTGCACAGTTACTTGAGTGAGATAATTGTTATTGTTCTCAAGAAAAAATACCATCGACAAATAGAATCCAGTCAGAGGGTATTTCAAGAGGTATGGGTAGGGAGACAACTTCTCTTCGAAAGATAAATATGTGAATGAAACGACCAATGAAGATATATCTAATAAATTGCTAAAAACGCGTATTTTTTTTTTTGAAAAAAAATCAATTCTTAAAGAATTAAGTTACAAGCTACAATCATGCTATATATGCTGGGATTATTCCAGCTTTCAGCATTGGTGGCAACGAAAAACCATCTACGGACGACTAGTTTTCTTTTAATTTTTTAAGAATTCTTTATAAAATAGTAGTAGTAAGAAGTAGTACTACTAGAAGAAGTAATCAAAGCAGTAGCAATATGCACATATTGCTTTTTGGTCAATTAAAAATCCCCTTCATAATTCCCTGAAAGTTTCAATTTATTGTTCTTAAGTCATTCCTGATATAGGCCCTTTGATAGTCCGCATGCACATAGTGTGTTTTGTTTTACTTCAGCACTTACCTCGGTATTCCCTGGAAATTTTACCTGAATACCATTGGCCTTTCTGACCGCAAAAGGTCAAACCTGCCCTCATTTCCCGATAAAAAATATATAGGTAGACAATGGGGGAACTGTTTAACTTACAGTTCTTGTCCCAAGGGCTTAGGGGGAAGATTGTCATTCTCAAACATATTTGTTGGATCTTTCAATTATGCTGAAAAAGACGGCTGTCTCAAAATTTTAATCGGAAGTCTTTTGAGAAAAGTGTGCGTGGGAGGGGGGCTGAATATCCCCTAATCACTTTTGACTCTTAATAAAGGGCACTATGAGTTTCGGAATGCTATCGAATGAGCACCTTCTTTAGTTTCTGCGACAGCTTCTTCCATGTGCTGCCTATGATTTTTAGAGTTGTAAAAAACTAGTGCTTTACTGAAAACTAAGCTTGCTTAAGTATTTTATAAGATTAAAGTTGCATAGTAAAACATTGCGTCCATAGCTTTACAAATTAGTTTTTCGTTTTCGGTAAGCTACTTAAGTATTTTCTGTTGCTAGTCTTGTTTTATTGCGTCGGTTTTGTATTTTCACTAAAGTACTAGTTTTGTGAAACTCTTAAAATAGTTTGTTTTTATACAGTAAAAAATAATCTTAAGTGGTTTGTTGCTACCTTACAAAAAGTTAGTGTCTTCAGTGAAGCCCTAGTTCTGCATAATCGTAGCATTATAAATTAGTCTCGTTTTGTTGCGTCGGTTTTGTTTTATAGTAAAGCGCTAATTTTGCATAGTCCTAAAAAAATAAAAAATATAATCAGTCCGTTTATTCACCTTGTTTTATCATTGTTACATGGGGTTTGAAGCTGTAATTTTCGTTCGTTTTATGTTTCATCTTCTCCCATTACCTCCGTCGGAAAATTTCAATAAAATTAAATGTAGTAACTTATTGCTTTGGTGTAATTATTGAGCTCTATTGAACACAGTTTGAACTTCAAAATTAATTTCTTATAAAAAAAAGAAAAAACAGGAAAACGCACAAAAAAATGATGCAAACCCAAACAACCTTTGAAACTAATCTAAAATATTGTTAGACTACACTAACAGATGAATATTCCCAGAATTTCCATCCGTAAAAGTTACGAATGGGGGGTCAGTTATTGAGATGTCTGGAATTCGACATTATTTTCCAGCATAACCATTTTTTCTTTCCTTCTTTTTTTTCTGGCCTTATCCTTAGACAAGAAATGAAATAAGGATGTATTGCATGTTCTTTGAGAAACTAAAGGCATTTAAGTTTCGTAAAAACTTCAAGATCAACGATTTTTACTTGACAACCCTTCTTGCTGTGAATCGGAACATAAGAATTAGGGCCTTTCCTACAAATTTAGCTCCTATTTGCATATCTTCTTAGCATAAAGATATTCTTGATTTATTTATAACTCACGAGACACGTTTTTCTTGAAGACCTATCCAGAAATTCAGTAAAGGATTCTTCTTGTTCCAGGATTGATAAAACAGTGATAAAGCTGGAGCCAATGTCATAAGAATAAATCGTTGTTAATCCAAGATAAACAGCTAACTTTTATCATCTGGCTCTTATTCGCTTTTTCTTTTACTTAGTTTTGTTTATTAGCTTAAACTTGCTTTGAAAAATATTGACTGTTAATTTGAACGGTGGAAATTTGAACGTTGGCAAGAGATTTAGATTCTAAAACTTGAACTTTCATCTAATTGAACTTTCTGTGATGGATCACAAGGTTCGTGTTTTTCACGAAATAGGGTTGTTAGCCTTAGCATGTCTAAATTGATAATGTCATCTCAATGCTGTTGTAAAGGGACTTGAATGTGTAAAACAATAGACTTTGAAAAGGTCTTATCAATTTTCTTGTTTTAAAGGATCTACTATAATTTATCTATATAAACTTAAAGTAAATCATTGGTTTATCAACTAACGTTCTCCATAATGAATTTGTTCATTTTGCACGACATTGTTTACTGGCTGATGTTGTCCAAGCATAATGGCTACTAATTTGTTTTCTCTTTTATTATTTTTAATAAATTATGGTGATTCTAATAATTCTGTTTATGTTCTGCCATCCACAGTTCAGATGACCAAAGTTGAACAAGCTGAATGTGATTAACTTTCAAAGCATATTTATAACAATAGAGCTACTCTTGCATCCTTTAGGTAGAAATCCCTCTTCTGTTTAAGGAATACACATTTAACATAGGGCAACTTTGTATTCAAGTCAAATTTTGCATTCAATTCTAACATAGGTGGTCCTTTGTATTCAGTAGTTGAAACAAAAATAAAAAAAATCATGGCAACGGCATACAACTTTTTTTCCTGTGTTTGCAAGGGATATCACACTCACCGAGCATAAAGACTCCCCCCTCTCGCAGTAGTATCAAGTGGTAACTGCCCTTGAAGTACACATTTTATATAGTACAGAAAATCTCATTAATATTTAAAATCATCTCCTTGCAGGGAAAAGCTTGAATTTTTAAAATATTTTTTGACGCATGTAAGTGGTTGTCAGAAGTGACTATGACGCTGAAACTAGTCTTTCGCAAACAATTATAAAATAGTCATAAAACGTCGGTGATAGATTAGCGGGTGTAAGTGTTTTTAGTTACATAGTTATGCATACACGACACGTTAGCCACAACAAAAGGATTCTTACTATCCGTCGTCTATAAATTAATATCATGTAATAATTTTTCTAAACAAAGTTTTTCTGATAAAAAAACTTGACTGTTTATTTGATTTCTGATCGTTTTTTAAATAATGCTGGGAAATCTGGTGCCCCCTCACGGAAAACTCTCTTCCCCTATAAAAAATTCTTCTATTGAAAGATCCTCGCATGTACGCTGGATTGGATGGTGTGATTTTAATTAAGATTCTAAGAATTTTAGGAGGGGTTTCCCCCTTTTTCAAATATAAGGCAAATTTTCTCCGGCTCGTAACTTTCGATTGGTAAAATTAAACGTGATAAAACTTATATATTTTAAATCAGCATAAAAATCTGATTCTTTTGATGTATTTTCAGAGTTTTTTAGAGTTTCCGTTACTATTGAGCCGGGTCACTCCTTAATCACAGTTCGTTACCACGATCTGTTTCATACAGGATAAATCAAAGTAATAAGGAGGACATATCAGTGTGTCATATGCAAAACGTGATCTTCCTTGTTGTTCAAAGTCGAGGGATATACTTCTCGCATAAAGGGTTTTCAACCATGGCAATACCAATGGTATGGTTTCTCAATGGTTTCTTTTAATCTGACGTCACTTTTATAGGCTTTCAGGATCTTTTCCAAAATTTCTCGAAATTTGTTTTCACATAAACATTTTACTGTTCATATTATTAGAAATAATAGATACCATTCCTATATCTGCAACAAATAGAAATTTTTCTCATGGGATAATTTTTTTTTAAAGCATTTTTAAAGTGTTAGTTACTAAGAACCGCGATTGGCTCTTTACTAGGTGACAGCTACCGCTGCTACTATGATGCTACACCTAACACGTTAAGTTCACAATCTTTAAGAAGCATGAAGGAAACTAAAAGTTAGTGAACAGATAAGGCTTGCCATTTTTTATTTATTATTATTCTTCTGGTTTTCGGCATTCGTAGTAAATTTAGTTGAATTTTTATAATGCGGTTCTTGCAACTATTAGACCAGACTTTCAATTACCTGCGCCAATGAGTAAGAGAAGGGAGAAAGAGAATAGTAATTACTGGATCATTCCGTTGTTTACTCATATATATCTTATAGTTGCCTATTTTGGAATAGTAATTTCTAGAGTAATTACTTCGTGTTCAAATTTTACGAAATAAAGCGGTAATAGCAATTGGTGAACCTATAAGAGATGTAAGTGACACTTGCCAGTGTCACAAGTCTTTACATTGGCTTAATGTGGGCCAAGTATGTGATATCAGGCACCAATTTATGTTTATTAGAGAAGTAATGAGATAGTATCTGCAAAATTTCGTGCTTTCCAGTGATTTTACGAGAGTAGGGGGCCTCAAGGGAAGGTGTCTTAATATTACTCCACCACCTTCACCTATTTGTATGCGAAAGGGTAGTGGACACTTTACAACGTCTTTACGTTCAAAATTGTTGAAGTTTTGAAACATATTTATGGGAAAATTGGTGAAGTGGGAAGTTTAGGTTCACCCACAACAATTGCTCAAGTCACTGGACTTGAAAAGAAACTAGCGACAGAGTATTAACAGAATGAATCAAATTACGGCCAACATCGTAATCATAAAGTTCACGGTAGTCAGTATAGAAAAACTAAAGCAATTTTTCCATTGCAAATATGACAAGCAGATCTTCTGCCTCTAGATGATATTCAACGGCGTCACAATGGGCTATACAAGTACATTCTACTTGCAATCAGTGGTTTAGTCACTATGCATATCCCACTCTATCGCGGTCAAAGAGAGCTGATGAAGTTGCTAAAGCTCTTGAATTCATCATTGAACACAATTATTACAGGAGAATTCAAATGGATCGAGATAGTGAATTTGTTAATCCACATGTAAAGAAGGTTGTATTAAAGCATAATAAAATGCTCTATCACGATCATAGTCTAATAAAGGCAGCATTGGCTGAATGGCTTATAAGAAAAATTCGACTTTTAGTCTCAAGATACTGTACACTGAAAAATATACTATATGAATGGGAGGGAAGTGAAAAAGAAAAAAAATCCAATGTTGGTAATAGTGTTGGAATCAATCGAACTACAAATGTTTTTGAAAAGGGTAACTACTTTCGGTCCATTGAACTTTTTAAAGAGTCCAGAGTCATAGACACTAAGAACATAGCGTATCGTCTACGTGAAATGAAAGATGATGAGACACTCGGTGGTTTTTATGATTATGAATTACAAAAAGTTAAAAACAGTGGAATTCATTAGATTGAAAAGACGTTAAAGAGTCGTGCTCATAGGGGCAAGAGACAGTTGCTTGTTCGTTGGCTGGGATACAACTCTGATTTTGGTTCTTGAATATCTGCTGAAGACATAAACAATGCTCGTTAATTTCTATGTGATGTTTACGTCAAATGTCTTCGATCCCCTCTACAATGATTTGAATAAAACAAGCCATTTTTTGACAGAATTCTCCTCCACCATCAAATTCAACGAGGGAAAGTATGAAGTTGCTCTTGTTGATTGTATTCTCAAAATACATATGATATCCTGAGAAAAGACGGTACATATGAGATAAAAGTTAGACAACACGATTGGTCACTCCTTGTCCACTATGAATGCATAGAAGCACACAAATCTAGTGAACACCCCTATGTCACACTAAATATAAAGAATTTGGCAGTATAACTGATTTGTGTTGTGCAATCAATAGAAAAATCCCTGCTTGTGAGAGTGGTGCATTCCAGTTTAATTATTGAATGGAACCTGGCAAGATTTACATTAGCTAGCCCATTGACATTGAAATGAATCATCTCAAAGATAGTCTGAGGGATGTCTTTGGCTTTAACAGAATATGAACAATGATAAAAATGCTGGAACTGTCAATTGGTTGTTACTTTTGCAGACTATCCAGCAGGTTTCTCCTCAAACAGTTGTATATTTCCTTATTCATCGTTTGTTGAAACATCAAGAGTTGGAAATAGTAATGTACCCCTCCTTTTCCTTATTCATCGTTTGTTGAAACATCAAGAGTTTGAAATAGTAATGTACCCCTCCTACATGTTCTTGAACGAATAATCACCTACGAACACGCTCATCAAAACAATATAAAGCATCTTCAGTATGTTCCTGTAAACACTTGGGATTCGGAACTCTACCAGTTAACATTAAGAAGTGAATTAGGTAATCATTTAGCAATAATAAAAGTTTAGCCGTAATTACATGTCATTTTCGACCCACTCAACAATTAGATGGCTAATGGACAAAATACGTTTGTTTGTCCTGCTATTGATTGCTATGTTACTATTCTAAGACCATTGGGTCATGGAATGAGCTATTACATAGGTTGTTCGTCAATGTTAGGCTTTGGTCTTGGTAGTTGCTTTGCTAAGTTATCTCACTCTGCACTACCCATGACTAAAATATATTGATCCAGTTGACACGGATTTTGCACCCTTTATGCTACACGATTGGGGACTGGAAAAGATCTTAAAGTAAGTATATCACAAAATCTAAGGTTCAGCGCACGATCCTTTGGCGAGCGATTAAAATCACGACAAAGTAGAAAAGGTTTAAAAAGGTCGAGAAACACCATACCACTCATGTCACTCATCAGTCTCTACTTAGGACATCACTCTTGTCAAAGAAGAAAAAGAAACCAAGCAAAAATTGTTAAATCGAAAAAGGATTTCTTTTCCCATACTGATATGACATATCTACTCCAAAAGGAAGTCGATCCCACAGTCACCTCATCTCTAAATCTTTCCAATGAAGAAAATTTAGATGTCAGTGTAAAACATGGTTACTATGAACAATTCTACCCACAACAACCACTTTTTGAAAACATTCATGTTCAAATTTATTCTAATGAAGACTACTTCATAGATTTATCATATAAATTTATTAATTTAAAAATTGTGGTAAGGAAAAAGCCAGACAATAAAACTCCCACCACTACCGACGGATTATCCTATGAAAATTGCATACTACACAATTTGTTTAGACAAATATATGTCTACATAAATGGAACACTGGTGAGCACTAGCAACAATCTATCAGACTTTTCGACCTACAAACAATTTATGCAGGTGACTCCAAAGTCCTGTACAAAATTGAGAGGTCTGGCGACTGGCTATGATTATAGATCGAGTGTTTATGCTTATGGTGAACTCACATGGGCGGTGAGCAGGAAGTTGATAAACTAAATCATTTATTATCATTTAGTTGATAAACTAAATCATGAAATATTTAATATACCTCAATAGGTGCCTCCCAATGTTAAGATTGACCTAAAGTTACAACTTACTCCATCCAATTTCATTTTGAGAAAAACACTTGATGCAACACCCGATGCAAATGTCAATCTCACCTCGGCAATACTTCATGCAAGAAAGCAATAGAATATGAGTTCTGTTGCTTTGGCAATTGAAAAATTAAGAGCCACAGGAAATAATATCAAATTGCTAGCTCCTCAAACCATCACCAATTAACGACATATTGCCACTGTTCAAGCACCTACAACGAATCTTTATTTATCAATGGTGAAATTCTTTCAATATCTGCTTTGGCATTTGTAAAAAAAAATCGGTGCCATAGGATCATGGACAAATTCTCTGAACGCATTTGAAATGTTTGAACTTTCCTCTCTACAAGTTATCCTTTGATGAATACTATAGGACCCTATATGCATTGACAATGCAATCCCTGGATCAAGATTCAAAACTATTTGAAAATGGTACAACCGACAAAATGCTCACAAAAAGCCACGGTGTCATTGTATTGGACTTGTCTGGAACTCAAGATATGAGTATTATCCGAACGGGCACTATACGTTTAGAGTTTACCTTTACCAAACCATTGACGGAGAGTTTAGCATTAATCTCGCTAGATCAACTGGAGACCCATTGGGAAATTGCCCCTGACGTTAGTGTTCTATTACACTTGGCACCATGAACTCAGCTCAAATAACCAATGTATTTAACTTGGATCCATTCATGTCGAAATACAAATCTTATTGCATACCCTCGGTCATCCTTGAACATATACATAGTGCTAGCAAAATTATTATCATTGTTTATAGTATTCCATTGACTTGGCAGACAAGGCATTGGCTAGGCTTCTTTCAAACAGCGAAAAATATAGAATTTGATCCTCTTGTTCTACCGTATAGATTCTACACGCGTCACGTCCTAAAATTCCTTGAAAGAAGTGGGAAATCTATTATTCAAAATTGGAAGCAAATGTTGTGTTTTTATGCATTCTCAATTCCATTCGTTTTTTGTTGATAATCCCATTGCCAAATATAGTACTAACAAATCCAAAGGATGAAGACTCTTTCTACTTTGAGCACACACTCAGCGCCTATTGGTTCCCTTTGTCTACTTTTCTCTTATGCGACTAAATTGTACATGTGGAGATTTTGCGAAGGAATTATCTCGGGAAATATTTTAGCGGAGTTGAAATTTTTCGGGGGACTTTTCTGTGGAGGGGTATTCTCGCTGGAGATACTTTCCATGGGGAATTATCACCAGGATAAATTCTCCCTGGTGAAATTTTCCGCAACAAAGACTTTCCATTGGGGGTTGCGGGAAGGGGTGTTGTCAGAAAAATCAAGTATATGAATTTAAAAACGATCGGAAGGTAAATAAAAAACAAATTGTTTTTGCATGAGAGCATGCTAAGGAGAATTTTTTAGGTGGAATCATCTACAAGAAATTTTCTGGGGGAACTTGCAGCGAAAATGGAATTGTCTGGGGGTAATTTCCACGGGGGCATTTTAAGTGGCAGAACTTTCAACGAAGGAATCTTTCGTGGGTGGTGGAATTTCCTTGGTGGGGGAGACAGGTTTCCCATTATTATTTAAAAAACGATCAGAAATCACAGGCAGAGCAATAGTGCTGTCTAAGTAAAGAGCGATGCTTTACTTTTTTAAATAAAAAACACGGTTTATCAACTGAAAGTAAAGAGCAACATTAAGACTTAAAAAGAGCAAAAATTATTCAATATATGAGGGGGGCTGCCTTCTCCTCAATACCCCGCTCTTTACGCTAAAGTTAGACCTTTTGTTCCAGTTCTTAAAGAACTACTCCTGTAGCATAAGGACCGTTTAATAGGAATAAGGAACTTTAACATGAAGAGAGTGGTATTAAGGAGCAGCAGTCCCCCTCATATACGGAAGAATCTCGGTTCGTCTTAAGTTTTAATGTTGCTCCTTACTTTTAGCTTAAAGATCTTTTTTTTAATTCTTTAATTTGAAAATTTTTAATTTTTTAATTCTTAAACTGAAGAAAAAACTTCTTTTTTTCTTCAATTTAGTGTAAAGGTAAGGATATTAGTTGCTGCATGCCAGCAAGGCTCCAGTAGTTTTTCCCTGGCGTAGTAATTTATTTTAAGAAGTGGTTCATATGTTTTGAGTTTTAGTTATAAATAAACTAAACTAACGAAAATTGTGTGATAAAAAATATGGATGAAAAGACAGAAAGAAAGGGGTAAAGGAGAGATGGCAAGAAATAGAGAATGAGGGGAAGGACCGACAGAAAAAGATGCACCGCGCCTTTTCAAAAGAGTCAATTAATGCAATTAAGTATAGTTTCCTAACTGGTTAAGGGGACCTCATCCCTTTAACCTGGAGGCCAAATCGGGTTTTGGCTGTCCCGTTTACTACCCAAAAAGAGGAATAATTACCGTCCACAATTATGGCATTAACCGTTTATTGTAGATATTCTTACCATGTATTTTAACTTGGCAACTAGAAATGGGCTCTACTAGTTTTTTTCGCAAGATACATGCTATCAACCCAGCAAGGAATTCTTTTATTTATTTTAATTTTTTAGTCCGTCCAGGTCGTAATTCTTTTGAAACGTTTTTATGTTCTAACAATTCAAAATAAAACCTGCTGAGTGCTTAGGCTTGTTTGCAATTTGGCGAGAACAAAACAGCGAAATTCCGTTATCCACGGGTGGTCGAACTACATGGTATTTGAATTATGAATAGTTAGTTTTCTCAGTAGACGAAACATGGGCGGTTTACTATAGCATGATGGAATCCCACAGTTATTTTCAATTACCTCATATGAAAAAGCTAACAAATAAGAAAGATTAAGTTGAAAAGCAACCATATTTGAAAAGCAATCATTGCAAATAATATTTGGAATGATTACTATATAACATGCTTTGTCAGTTGGGTATATTTTTGGTACATTGTTCTTTTGAACTATCAACTCTATAAAACTACAGTTTTTAACTGTAGCCCTCCCAGCAACCTTCATGACGAAAGTTAAACTGAGGGTAGAATACCGCTTAGTTTTCGTTGGCTTCAGTCAGATGTGATCTTTGATGGCTGGTCCAACTGCAAACTCGTCAAAAACGATATTGGCTCTTGCGAAATGCTCGTGTACAAAAAATTCGTAGGTATTAGCTACCTTACCATAAGTGGAATAAAGTGCCCTTCCTCCCACATGACGTAGCCAACTACCATACACTACACAGTAGCACGTGTGCTTGGGAATAGTTGAACCTCTGATTTGTACTGCTTCCATAGATAGCCAGCAAGTGTGGCTTTATCTGCCAGCCGCATGGATTTTTGAGACAAGAACGGTGCAATGCAAAGACTATATTTTAAAGGCATGGGTTGACGCCTTAGGACAATGCAACTAACATAACCGGAGTGGTGTAGTTGAAAGACTGCCGTTGGTCACTGGTGGAGATTTAGTAGTCCTTTTTTTGCACAATCTTCCTTCTTAAACGAATGTGAAAAAACACAGTAACTCGTTATTAAATTGATTACTTTGATTCCAACCTGTTGTACCACATCGACGTTCATGCTATGTGTCACTTTTATACTTGACAGGATTATCAGCAACTCTAAATAGATGGAGCGACTGGAGATGTTTGACTAGCAGAAGAGTGCTCAATGAGTTCTTCTTCACAAAGTCAATAAATAATTCAACATGCCGGTCACTTCTTACTTAGGTCGTTCCAGTTAGGGTTTTCATTAAAGTGTCATCAATTGCATCAAGCACACAAATCTGCATACAGCCTTTTTGACTTCAGAAGATCCTAACCATCCTCTCAGGATTCTGCGTATTTTGAGTTTTTTTTAACGAGGTCTGTTTAATTACTTTATTCGACAAGGAGATATTTGTTAACCGGGTTAATTTAGGCGAAATTGGGTTAAGAATATAAAGAAGAATCAAGTCTTCAGGTATGTTTCGTTAGAATGAAATTCAACTTAAACGCCGTTCAGATCAGAAAATATTTCTGACAGTACTTAACCCCTTCTGACGGTGCTCAAGTAGAAAAATAAGGTTCGGAATGAGAGATTTTTTTCGCTTCTAATATCAGTCTAGATATCCCAAGACTTGAACGGATTGGAAAGAACCTTCTAAACCAGAAAAGAATGCCAAAACAAAATTTCAGATTTTTTACCATAGGATACTATATGATGGGATTTTTTAATTCTGAAATAATTTTCAGTTATTTCATATAACCCATTTGGGATATTTCAGAATTGAAATTCAAGTTCATCCTCCCCTATTTCCCAGAAAATCGGACACTTCTGCATGTGATTTTGGATATTTAGTTAAGGGAATTTTTCCGAAAATTTTTACGCTAAAACTTCTCATTGCTCGAAGTCTAATTCTTTTTCTTCTTATGTTTATATTATTTGACTATTTTGGTTGGATGAACCGAGGTAAATATATAGGTAGTAGAGGATTTGTGTTATTGTGTATCATTTTCTTTTTCTTTTTTTTTATTGGGTTTCCAACCCTTAAGCAATTTTTTCATTAACGGGATTTTTTTTAGGTTAACGGGATAACCTAAGAGCTAACGAACGCTACTATATCTATTTTGATCAGCTATGAATAAGTACTTACTCAAAAGAAAAAGATTCATGTCCTTCTAATCCTTTTTCAAAGTTACAAATTTCGTCAGCAAAAATGATTAAACTAGTTTTTCAGATATTATTACATCGAATCACTTGTATTATCTCAAACATTTGTAGGGTGCATATGGGCCTACCTACTGATTGATCATTAGATTTGAAATCACTTACTCAGCATCCTTAAAATATTTTTCCTCGAGTTGGAGTTTCTATGGTCTCCTTTATGAACACAGTTTGAATATTCTTGTCCAACTAGTGCTTTGTACCGTATTTTCATACCCATGAGTGTATAAAGCACCGAGAGAATCCCCATTGGTAAAATGAAGAATACAATAAGTGATACTTCATAGAGATATTTAGGAACTTGCATCATCCCGCATATAGCTGACTCAGGCATGTTTTCTGTACCTAAAAGACATAAATTTCCAGATCAATAACCAAAGTCAAATTTCTTCCACTTCTCTTTGTCCTAAATTATTTACATGGTTCTATAAAAATGCCTGGTGTCTTGGTGGTGAATTAAATAAAAAAAACAAGTTTTTCAACTGAAAGTAAGGAGTGACATCAAAACTTAAAACGCACAGAAATTACTTCGTATATGAAAGAGGCTGCTTCCTCATCAACGCCCCGCTCTTTACGCTAAAGTTTGACTCTTTCTCTCAATTCTTCTTTCTAAAACAGTAAAAAACTTTAGCGTAAAGAGCGGGGCGTTGATGAGGAAGCAGCCTCTTTCATATACGAAGTAATTTCTGTGCGTTTTAAGTTTTGATGTCACTCCTTACTTTCAGTTGAAAAACTTGTTTTTTTTATTTAATTTCTGAACGTTTTTGAATCAATGCATGTTTTGATTTTGGCTCTCCGCAGAGGAATAAACAAAACGAAATTTGCATATTTTTTTTTTTTTTGGCTCAATGGCTTTCTCATAATTTTGATCGAATGATTTTGAGAAAAAAAGAGCGGGGGACGAAGCCTAGTTGCCCCCCGATTTTTTGGTTAATTAAAAAGGCAACTAGAACTTTTAATTTTTTACGAATCTTTTTATTGGTAAAAGATTTACGTAACTTATAAATTAGCTTACGTAAAGAACTTTTGTATTCTCATGTTTTTATTACATATATGAGGGGATTCGCCCCATCGTCAGTACCTCGCTCTTTACACTAAAGCTTAAACTTTATCCCAATTCATTAAGAATGACCCCCTGAATCACAAAAGCCGTAGAATAAGTAGTTGAAATTACCGAAAATACTTTAGCGTAAAGAGCGAGGTATTAGAAGGAGGTGAGCCCCTCATATGGGTAATAATTTCTGTTTGTTTTAAGTTTTATTGCTGTTCCTTACTTTCAGCTGAGAAAGCTTTTTCACTTTTATTTTTTAACTGTTTTTTTTTTTTTTTTAATAATGCTAGTAAATCCTGCTCTCCCTTCATGGAAATTTTCTTCTCCCATTACAAATTCTCGAAGGAAAGTTCCCCCAGCATATCCCCCTCTTCTCAACCCCTCCCCCAAACCAAGAAAATCCTCCTGAAAACGCCTGTATACTTCCCAATAACCATTACTATATGTAAGCACAGGTCAAAGTTTGTAACTTGTTGCCCTTCCCACGGGGACTGTGGGGGAGTGAGTCGTCCCCAAAGACATAGTTATAAGGTTTTTCGACTACGCTGAATAAAATGGCTATCTCAGAATTTTGATCCGTTGACTTTGGGAAAATAATTAGCGTGGGAGGGGGCCTAGGTGCCCTCCAATTTTTTTGGTCGCTTAAAAAGGGCACTAGAACTTTTCATTTCCGTTAGAATGAGCCCTCTTGCAACATTCTAGGACAACTGGGTCGATACGATCACCCCTGGGAAAAAAAAAAAAAAAAAAAACAAAAAAACAAATAAACACGCATCCGTGATCTGCCTTCTGGCAAAAAATGCAAAATTCCACATTTTTGTAGATAGGAGCTCGAAACTTCTACAGTAGGGTTCTCTGATACGCTGAATCTGATGGTGTGATTTTCGTTAAGATTCTATGACTTTTAGGGGGCGTTTCCCCCTATTTTCTAAAATAACGCAAATTTTCTCAGGCTCGTAACTTTTGATGGGTAAGACTAAACTTGATTAAACTTATATATTTAAAACCAGCATTAAAATGCGATTCTTTTGATGTAGCTATTGGTATCAAAATTCCATTTTTTAGAGTTTTGGTTACTATTGAGCCGGGTCGCTCCTTACTACAGTTCGTTACCACGAACTGTTTGATAACAAAAGGGCAAATATTTCAGAGCATTTTTGTTCCCAACATTAAACTGAGTGAGAAATACATTTAAATACTCAAAGATATGATTTGCAACGATAGAAACAATTGTATGTTCTGAATTCAAAACAACAGATCGATGAAATGTAAAGAAAAAAAATTGGCCCAGAATATTAATTTTATGTAAACCTGAAGTAATTTTTTGTAAAAACTTTGATTTCCAGGTGTAGATGAACTAGTATTTAATAATGTAGTAGTCAATATATCCTTGGTAGCAAACTAATTTTTGTAATATAGTTAATCCTAAGGTTATAAATAAGTCTGACATACCTCATCACTCTGCCAAAAAGTTTGAATCGTTTAAGCTGGAATATTAAGTATGTTTAAGTATATATAGTAGAATACAGAGGATATTCAAAGCATAGGTGTTGTTCTATGATTTGAATATCCTTAATTTTGTTCAACATTTTTTTTTTTTTTTTTTTTTTTTTGTCCGATAAGATTAAGTGATAGACTACATAACACTAATTAGGAAGATTCTAGCTATATTTAGCTAGTCTCCCAGCAAGGGCTCTTATTTATGGGATGACCAGGGCAGGGGCAAATTTTGGGTTTGGAGTTTGGAGGGGTTATATAAAGCAACTGGCAACAACATTGTCCAGTGTGCCAACAAATGTGGAAAAATAAGCTATGTTAAACTAAAAACATAAGCTTTTTTGGGGGGACCTTCCCCCTCCCCGCTCTTAATTTTGCCCCTGGAACAGGGGTCTTGGCTCCCAGCTTATAAAAGCTATACACAATTGGTTAAAACGGGAAACTTTTCCAGAGTGAGAATTGAAATAACGCTTTTTTCAGTCTTTTGGGAGATATATCCCGAAGACAAACGAAAACAAGATTTTCAGTTTTGCCTATCTGGTTGAAGATCTTGACTGATTCTCTCCCCCTCCTCCTAAAACAAGTAAAAGAACTGAAATATTCGTCAAAAAATTATATTATTAATTCTGTATTATTTAATAAATAGCTGGTTTTGGTGCCTCGAGTTTTTTACTTTTTTTAATTCCAGTATTCTCATTTTTTAAAAATTAGATTTCTTAGCATTCAAATTCTTCTCGTCAATCACTTCATTTTGCTTCTGTTTTTCTTCATGTTTGTGCGTAACTAATCAGTAAATGAAGCAATTTTTAAATATTTAGTTCACTTTAAATAGTAACAGTTTTATTTGCCTAAGCGTCTACCCCTTATATTTCAGAATCCTTTTTGATCTACCCTGAACTAAAACAAGGTATGATTGGAAAGTCCTCCTGAATCTAGGTTGATGCAGGGCTACAAAGCCATTAGCAGCTGTTTTGTCACTGTAAACACGCATGAATATCAGGTTGGATAAGTTAAAAACTAATAATAAATTGTACTTGTGTAATGTTTTTTTTTTTAATTACTCTCAGTTTTCGACATTGTATTCACTATACTCAAATTTTTCTCGTAATTTGCATCATTTAGTTTTTTTTTGTCGCTTTGTGCCAAAAGTGGCCAATAAAAAAAAAAACATTTAAAAATGTTGCTCTTGCCTGTCTTCTCATTCTCCGCAGTAAAAAAAAAAGTTCACTCAAAACTTGTAATCCTTTATAGACTTTGAGAAGGAAGAAGTGATTGGCCGATCAAAGGAATTCTTTCATCGTAAATTCTTTCTAGAATTGACGAAGATAGTCAAGAATTGAATTCAGGATTTGATCAAATACAAGAAAACCATATTTTCTTGCCCTTTGTAGAGGCTAAAGCCACTCTTTGAGTAACCAATCGCCCCTTGAACACATTTTATACAACTATGCGCTCCCGTAGCCCCATGAAACACAGGATCAAAACTTCAAGATAGCCAGTTTAATAAAATCGGTAGAAACTCCAACAAACATTATCTAAAGGAGCACATAACCCCAAGGACTAGGGGGACTCTAAGCTACGCAAATAACGCATTTAAAAGCAAGGGTTGGTATGCATATTTTATTAGAAAGGTGGGTATGTTACACCCTGTTGACCCTGTTGAAGTTAGAAAAATCCATTGGCCTTCAATCTGTGCGATTGGAAGGTTCAACATGGGGTCATTGCACCCGTGAACACTTTGTCATTTCTAATGCCAATTGGGCGTTTTCAAAGTAAAATACAGTTAGTGCATATTCTACAAACAGTGCTTAGTACTGGAGAGGTCTTGAAATCAGAATTTATAAACATGAAGCTAAAACTGCAATAGCATCGTCCTAAAACAGAATAAAGCTTGTAGCCTAAATACTTCTATGGCTTTCAATCCCAAAACAGTAACCCAGGATGGGCATGTTTATTACAGGGCTGACATTGAGATTTGCGTTAAAAGTCACCTTAAGCATATCTTTCACAAATAGTTATGCGGCAACAATTTATTTAATTAAAAAAAAATGACAAGACAGTTCATTCTTTATAAAGAACTTGAGAACACTCGAGAACTTGTAACGCGAAGACAAGAAAATACCCGGTTTTCACGCTGTCAATACAAGACAATTACCTTTGGCTCGTTGGGAGACTACATTATGCTATATTCAAATTAAATATTTAGTTGCTATTTTGGTTAGATTAGGTCACGTATTTAATATTATGCGCTCTGGGCATAATATTATTTCCATAGTTCTTTGCGGTTGTTTTCCTAATTTTGTCACTAAAGCATTGTACTTTCATTATATCTTGTTGTTTTTCATTAGTATTCACCAAATTTCACTTCTCGAGTGTGTATTATATAATAGAAAAGTACCAGCAACCCTTTTTAAAAATTACCCAACATTTAAAATTACACACTAAATCAGTAATATAAATTAAAAACAAAGGTTACACAACAAATGACTAAGGTAAATAAATGGAGACTAGTACAAATTAATCAGTATGACAGTGCTGAACTGTAATATGTTCAATTGTAACCCAACTCACACCTTATTCCAAGCAGTTACCTCATGTTGTTTCAATTCTGAAAAACGAGTGCTTACAACTTACTTCCAGGGTAAGGACGGTAATGAACCGCCGTATGGATAGCAAAAGGAACGGAGCTGACAAAGGATATAATCCAAATCAGAGCAGTTATCTTAGCGGCTCTTCCCAAACCAGCCATTGTGTACGCACATAAAGGATGACATATTGCTAGGTATCTTTCCAGACTAAAAGCAACTATTGTCAACACAGACGCACAATTTGTCCTAGAAAATAAACATAGTGTAAGCAAGGATTATGCCCTAGATAAATTCATGCATACTGCAGAACCTGAGACAGCGACACAACACCAAATTCATGATAAAAGGCAGAGGAGGCCTAGTCAAAGACAGGTCCAGGGATACGATTAGAGGCACATAATTGTCAACGGGATTTGTTTACAAAAGACTACATCCAAGTCGTTGATATTCATAGTTAGATAGTAATAGCTTTCAATTTCAATAGCATTCTTTTTTATCTTTTTCAATTTTTGAAGAGGAAGTGAGTTTTCGGTTGCTCTCTTTATTTTAAGAAGTCTGGATGGAAACAACATACCTCAAACTATTTTTTTCAAATTTTCTCCTTGTATTTTTTTTTTTTGTATAAATAAATTTAAAATCGGATCTTCCGTCCTTATACGAATTTGTCGGTTTAATGCATTATCCTAATGTGTGTAATATCATCTCTTGGGAGTTTAAAAACTACGCAAGAAGTTTCAAATTTTTTTATAACTAAAAATTTATATAAAAGCTTTCACAGAAACTATCCACCCAAAACATTTTTAACGGCTCTATGGACAATTGAGTATTCATATTAAATTAGATTTTGGATTACAACGTTCTTATTGAAACACAAATATACTTACAATTTTGAAAAATGACGTAAATGCCTAGTGGCATACTGCAGCACTGCCACATAAACAAAACCAAAACTAAAGTCACATTAACCTGACTTATCAAACAGAAAGAAGAAAAAAATTGAATTGGAGCTATCGCCTTGCACATTCAACATTCAGATAGTTGTTTAGCAAACTCTGAAATAAACGTTTATCAGGACGCTCCTAGATTTTAGCTGGAACTAAACAAAGATTATTGAAGAAAGCTGATACACGCTCTTGATATTAGACGAATTTATCACGAAAAATCTGATCTACGAGTTGTCACATAAATATGGTAACGGAAGCTAGTTGGTAAAATCCCTGGAAATTCAAAGGCAACATACCGTACAAATAACCATGGCAAATATCAGAGATATAAATTAAATGCAGTTGGCACAAAGACAAAATACCGCAAGTTTCGTAAAGATCCTTAACTGATGAACTATAATCAATATTAATAAGTATCCTCATTGATTTATTTTGAAGCATTTGAAAACAGATGGAAAGGCAAAATCCCACGAATTGAAGTATTTTCTAATTTGACATATGAATAAGTTACCATACCTAGGTTAGGATTTATCAACTTTTTTCAGCCAAACACTTGTATTCATTATCTATTATGGGCTTGGATAACTTCAAAAGATTGTTATTACCTTACATACCAAACTTCAAGAAGCCTCCAGAATTTAAAATTTCAGCATTGTTTATACTGAAAGCAAAAGCATTCAGCATTGCTTCAATTCAATTCAATTCAATTCAATTTATTCAAATAAAACTAAAATGTAACACCAATAATAATAAAGATCCTTATTTCAGCATTTAAACTTGAGCTGAATTAATTTTCCTCAACTAGTTGAAGATGTTGTTTACGAAGCGTTATTCTCGAGGATATTCCCTCCTCATACCTCATACCTATGTAATTGAAGTGTGTATTCGAAGGATAGTCTTTGAAATCTGATTCGACCTCGTCTGAAATTAATGAGCAACTGTTGTCTTCAACACAAACCTAGAATTAAGACGAATATGCTACCTACAAAAATAACAAACACGAAATTTTTGTACTTCCGTATTATACAAGAAACACTCGAGAAGTGAAGTTTGGTTAATGCTAATGAAATAAAACAAAATTTGATGAAAATATAATACTTTATTAGCAAAATTGTGAAAACTACAACAAAGAAGTATGGAAAGGGTGCCAATCAGAGCGCATTACGTTAAATACATAAGCTAAACTAACCTAACCTAACCTAACCAAAATACCGACTAAATATTTAATTAAAATATAGCTACTATGTCATTTCCCAGCCACCCAAAGCTAATTGTCTGGTACTAACACCATGAAAAAAGGGTAATACCTTATGTTCGCGATCCAAATTCTCGAGTGTTTCTTGTATAATAATTAAGCACCAAAATGTTTTTTTCTTACCCCTTTTCAATGTGAACTAAAAAGTAGAAAATTATTTTTCTTTTTCAAGAATCTATGAGTATAAAATGGAATCTATGAAAAAAACAATGGGCACAAAAATGATTGAGTTCTACATAATATAGTTATCAAATAGTTCTGCGATAATAATTTCTTAGACCACGCTACCTTTCGAAATATTTGGTCTAAATATTTGGTTCTACGTTGTAAGTGCATAATAAAAAAAGTCATAAGGTCGAGGAAAATGACTTAACAAGGTCGCTGCCGAGCAAGAGCTTTAACTAAGTGAGAATGTAAAATGGTTGGGGAAGGCCAACCTTTGGTCAATTTTTCCCAAACCCAGGGAAAATGAGAGTGGAAATTGAAAAATGAGCCATATAGTACCATAAAGGTAAAGAAAATTTGAGGCAAAGAATTCTCTCTGCCTATTGCCTTTCTGAGCTGAACTGTGCTGAATTTGAGCTTAAAGTGTTGTTGTTCTTAGTGTTACTAAGAATTCAATAATAAGAATGAATTTGAATGGACAATTTTGCCGCTCAGAATTGTCCTTTCATTTATTAGAGCAAACTCAGCTGGTTCGTAATTGTGAAATTATTCCTTGACCTTTTACAAAGATTGAGCTGAAAATTTCGTCGTTTTCGGTGTTACTACACGTCCCAAATATTAAAGAAACATTGCTGGTTGGTAATTACAAGAAAATTCTGTGCCTATTGCCTTTTACAACATATTTTGGCTTTTTCGGTGTTCCTGGGATTTCAGTTATCAAAGCAAACGTAATTAGTTGACAATTGTAAGGGTATTATACATATATATATATATATATATATATATATATATATATATATATATATATATATATATATATATATATATATATATATATTAGGCCGGCGTTGGTCAGGCCAACACTGGCTCCTGGGAAAATGACGGCATAAATTTGATTTTGCTTTGGCACTCCACATTGTTGAAAATCCAGACCATGTAGTTATGTAAAGCAAACCCCGTTTTGTGCCCCTTGTTTTCGCTTATATTCATAGATTCTTGAGGGAAAATGAATATTTTCTACTCCTTATTTCATTTTCAAAAATAATTTTTTTATTTAAATTATTTTATATTTTTAAGTCTTTTCCAAACTAAAAGTCTTCCTTAAGGTATAAATTTGTCTTATCTAAGATTTAAGCTACCAACGCCAAAGGCAAATGTTCTCACCGCTGCGCTATCAAGTCTTATACTAGACCTACGTTGCCTGAATAACATGAAGTATTGCGGCAACCTTTGTCTGGCTTCGCCAAATAAAGTGTTGCGAGAGCAACACTTTGGTTTTGTTTCTTTGCTATCGGTTAAACGCTGAAGCTGTCAGCCTATCGAAGCTTTTAAAACGTCATGTTCAAAGAAGAACACGATCAATAATCACATGATCAAAGGCTATTCCTCAGCGTTGAAAAAACAATAATAACTAAAGAATATCAAAAGAAGGGACTAAATTGACTTTGCAGCCAATTGAACTTTATCCTTTTCAATCGTAGACATCGTGACGGATCAAGACATGGAACAAAATCTTATATAATCTAGTTGGTATTATAAAGCTATCCGTAACTTTTCAGGATCAAAATACCATAGATGACACTCTATTAATTATTAAGAAACTGCTTCGTTGTTTTACATTATCGTTTGTACCCGTTTCGTAAACACTTAATTCTAGGTTACAGTGAGTATGGGTAGGCTGCACCAACTAGCAAAAGTTACAAACCCCTTTTCACTAAAGATGATTGTAGCCTAACAGACGGTTATTACTTACAAGTCCCCTACATGTCTTACCACTGGAACCAACTCGGTCTTACCATCAAATACACTGGAAACAAATAACAGGTATACCAAATATCAAAATTTGCAAACCCCTCACTGCCGAAGATGATTATGAGCTGAAGATGATGAACAGCCGACCTTTCCTTACAAGTCTCTTACATGTCTCACAATTGGTATCGGCTTGTTTTTGGTTTCAGTGTGTACTCTACTACTGAAGTTGTCAACCCCTTGAAACTTTCAAACTCGTATATCTCATGAAGGAATTTCTGTACCAAAAAATGTGTGACATATATTTTGATCAGCTCATCAAGAGCTATCGATTGCCGTTGAAAAAAAAATCTATCTGTCTTAGTTCAAAAGTTGATTTTTTTGCCGTAGGCCAACTTTCTAACGTCACCACTTAGAAAGAAGCAAAGGATAAGCTCCAATTTCCTTAGCAATGACAGACATTTTAAAGCTTAACAGGTACATCTGATAACATTTCTCTACCTCAATCCCAAGTCCGAAAAAAACAAATGATAAACCCAGCCAAAATCACGGTAGCACTTTCGGACCCGTGGGAAAATGCCGCTTTTTTGCTTCTGTAAATTTTTCTATTTATCACTCAAAGAAGATATATTGGCTGTGGGGCCGGGTAACTGCCGCATATATTTAACACTTATAGATTTTAGTCCATCTTCAATTTGAAAGTGGTGCCTGCCTGCTTGCCTGCTCGAACGGAGCTTTCCACTCGAAAGCAGAAACATGGTTTGATGAAACGAAAGCTCGGATGCACGACTTCAGATACTCCTCTCTGACATAGGCTACATAACTCCACTTCACTTCGCACACCATAGGCTCTGGCTCGTGGACAAGCAAAATCCATCCTTTTTGGCCCCAGGCAAGAGTTCTGCGGAGCTTTCCAAAATGTAATGCCATATCCATCAATCCGGCCTCAGGTCCAAACTGTCCGTAAAAACCGCACAGGTTAGGCCCTTACCAGTTTCCAGGAATAAGCCGACATTGACGGCATAGGAAAAAAAAAAAAAAAAAAAAAAAAAAAAAAAAAAAAAAAAAAAAAAAAAAAAAAAAAAAAAAACGGGACAAAACCAAAGTGTTGCTCTCGCAACACAATAAGGATATTTGTTTTATACCTTTTGCTGTGTCTGACCACCTGTTTATATTGCTTTATTTATACAAGGAAGAGTATACAATAGGGGGGGGGGTTGACGTTGTATTATTGCACTGCCGTCGAAAAAGCATATACTGATAAAATCTTGGAAGTAATTGAACATTCAGATGCGTAAAAAAAAGGCTCAAAAAGTAAAAAAAATGCTTGACAAAAGTTCAAACAAGTTTGTGAGTAGAGGAAACGATTGAAAACACTTATTTCGTTCTTGTAGCATTACAATAGGAGGATATATTATTACTAAATAATGTGAGTAACCCTATGAACAATTGTTATTTACATACCAACCCTAATTTCTTAAGAAATATTGACCTCATCTGCAGGTCTTATTTCAGCACCTAAACTTGAGCGTAGAAAATATATCGTTTACAAGGCTTTATCCTCTAGGATTTTCTCTTCTCGTATTTCTCAAATTTAACAGAAGAGGCGATAAACCCACTAGTCTTAGAAATCTTATTCTGTGTTGCTCAAAGTTAAAAAACAACTGTTGTCTTCAACGCGACTCCGGAGCTAGAACCAATTGAGAAATACTTTCTAAAATACTTATTTCATTCCTTTAACAATCCAATGTAGAGTGGTTATTATGAATGAGTTGATTTACCCTTTTAAAAGATTGTTATTGTTTTACCAATTATGCTGGTTTTAGCATTTAAATTTGAATCGAATTAGCCTTCCTCTAACAGTTAATGGTGTTGTTTACAAAAATTAATATTTAAAGCTTTTCCCTTCTTACATCCTTTAAATTGAGTTAAAACGTTTACTCGAAGTATGCTTTGAAATTCGATTCGATCAATTTCAAAATTAATAAGCAACAGTTACGTTAAATGCAACTCTAGGACTATTCCGAACGTACTTCTTAAATTGCTTCTTTATTGTGAAATTGGAATATGTGATACTACAAGTTGCCTCTTGATTCCGCTCTTAAATATAAATTTGAATTTCACTTTTTAAAGGGCAATAGCAAGAAAATCAATGAGATTTAAATTGACAAAAAGGATATCTTGTGGATCATTAAACTGAAACTAGATAGGATTTAGAAACAATAGCTGAGTGTTTCTTTGATTTGTAAAACTAATTTGCCTCATTTGTCTTTTGTTCGTGCTTTATTAAAAAACTTAAATGTCGAAACCGTCTGAGAAGATAAAGCTTGTTTGAAATTTAGGAGAACAAGAAAATTAAAAAAAAAGAAAAAGATTTAAACATAACAATTTTATGGCATAATTTATATAGTATATAATATACTAGTTTACCGGTCACGTGTTTTTGCGATCTCAAAAGAATTGTAAATTCAAAAGAAATTCCACCCCAGAAAATTCTCTTCCGTGGAAAACTCCCCCCCCCATTTATTAACAACGATCCAGTTTATAAATTTAAAGGCATATGAAAAATTCACCTTGTGGACACTTCTCACTCCAGAAAATCCCCCTCCATGCAGAAAATTTCCCCCTGCGGGGAACACTCCACGAAAACCCTCCATGGAAGATTCTCCCGGATCCCCCCACATCTCAGAATTCCCTTACAGAATCCCTACCCTAGACAATTTCCCCTGGAAATTTCTCCTGCACTAAAATAGCGATAGTACTTTTACATTTAAAAGTATTTGAAAAATTAAGTTGAAAACAAAATTAACGAAAATGCTGAATGTTAAATTCAGGTAATTATTCAAAATGGAATTCCATAATTTTATAAACGTTAAAACCCCTTAATTCAATATCCAGATAATGTAGATTGTGTGACCAGAAGGAATTGTCAATTATTTGTGTTATTGTGTCTCTAATTTCTGGTCTTGGGGCGAGGTGGGGGGTGAGAAAAAACAAACGCCTAAAACCTTCGCAAGACATTACTCAATAACTCATTAAAGTTTTTTGGCAATATGATGAATATTGCAGCAATGCAGACAGGATACACACACGCAGACATGCATTCGATTTTATACATAGCCTATAAATACTGTGATTGTTTTTTGGGTATCTTTGTTTTTGTGTTTCTTTTGGTTATTTGTGTATGCACGTGCAATTCGAAATTGAAACTTACATTTCTGCCACCATCCCTCTTGCTTTACAAAATGTATCGCCAAGTGTCCACGGATACTGAATCCAGTAAGTATGCAGCTCACTTGGTAATCCTGAAAAAAGAAATTTTTTTAACACTAGGAGGTAAAAAAATAAAAATAAACAAATAAAGAAATACAAAATCAGAAATTCAAATAAAGAGCTAAATGCACTTATACAAGATTCCACTGACTTCATATAAATAAAAGATCGTTTGATTTATATCTGTTCAGGTGAAACACATTAATGTCTTAAACTGCAAAAACTCCAATGCATAATTTAGGAATTTTAACATAAGAGAGTAATGCGTTTTAATACTTCTTGGCCTCCAGAAACTCTTTGAGCATTTAAAATGTGCATGAATTAAATACAATCAGGATTATATTTAATTTTTAATCCATCTGTCCAAAAGTTTTGTTTTAATAAAGATGGATTGATAAAAGTCATGACTTCATTCTATATATGGCATCATAGCTTTCCTGAAAGGAAGGGCCACCTCATCAAAATTTTCGTAGGGAATGGATGAGCAAACGTTTAATAACGACTTTTTTTGCCAGAAAAGTATCACATAGTTCTTAAACATTAAAAAACACTTTCTACTCCTTTTAGTCGTCATCGAGGGGGAGGGGGTTAAAGTTTCCTTGTCCATTTTTCTAAGGATACCCTTATACATGCAAAATAAATATTCTAACTTGGACGAATATTAGTGGAAGTCACTAACTGTCGGATATAATGTAAATGAAATAAAAACACAATGGTCTTTATCTGATGCATTATTTGCTTGGCTTCCTCTTGTTTTTACTCTCAACGTTTTATTTACTTCGAAAGGTCGCTGAATGGAGGGATAAACCTTTTTCCATTTTATCAAGTTTCTTAAAAAAAAGGATATCAAATCAATAAGAAAGCACGAATTGGAACTGAAAACATAAGGTCTTCCGAGCATATTATAGATTTTTTTTCAAGTCAAAAAAAAAAAAAAAAAAAAAATGGCGGCGAAAGGTAAAGACTTAATTTAGAATCCAACACAATAAGAAATTAGCTTATATATGATCCCAAACCTAAAACAAGAAGCATGACTGAAAAAATCAAACAGTTCGTGGTAACGAGCTGTAGTAAGGAGCGACCCGGCTCAATAGTAACCAAAACTCCAAAAAACGGAATTTTGATACCAATAGCTATATCAAAAGAATCGCATTTTAATGCTGATTTTAAATATATAAGTTTCATCAAGTTTAGTCTTACCCATCAAAAGTTACGAGCCTGATAAAATTTACCCTATTTTAGAGAATAGGGGGAAACACCCCCTATAAGTCATAGAATCTTAACGAAAATCAAACCATCAGATTCAGCGTATCAGAGAACCATACAGTACGAGTTCCAAGCTCCTATCAACAAAAATTTGGAATTTGTATTTTTTGCCAGAAGACAAATCACGGATGCGTGTTTATTTGTTTGTTTTTTTTTCCCAGGGGTGATCGTATCGACCCAGTGGTCCTATAATTTTGCAAGAGGGCTCATTCCAACGGAAATGAAAAGTTCTAGTGCCCTTTTTAAGTGACCGAAAAATTGGAGGGCACCTAGGCCCCCTCCCACGCTCATTTTTTTCCCAAAGTCATCTGATCAAAATTCTGAGATAGCCATTTTATTCATCATAGTAAAAAAACATTATAACTATGTCTTTGGGGACGACTTACTCCCCCACAGTCCCCGTGAGAGGGGCTGCAAGTTACAAACTTTGATCAGTGCTTGCATATAGTAATGGTTATTGGGAAGTGTACAGACGTTTCCAGGGGGATTTTTTGGTTGGGCGGAGAGGTTGAGAAGAGGGGGTATCTGGGGGAAACTTTACATGGAGGAATTTGTCGTGGGGGAAGAAGATTTCCATGAAGGGGGTGCAACATTTCCTAGCATTATTTAAAAAAACAATGAAAAAATAAATATGAAAAAGTTTTTTCAACTGAAAATAAGGAGTAGCATTAAAACTTAAAACGAACAGAAAATATTACGCATATAAGGGGTTCACCTCCTCCTAATACCTCACTCTTTACGCTAAAATATTTTTAGTAATTTCAACTATTTATTCTACAGCCTTGGTGATTCAGGGGACAAAATTTAAGCTTTAGTATAAAGAGTGAGGTATTGACGAGTGGGCGAACCCTCTCATATACGTAATAAAAACATACGAATATAGAAGTTTGTTACGTAAGCTAATTCATAAGTTACGTATATCTTTTACTAATGACAACGTTCGTAAAAAATTAAAAGTTCTAGCTGCCTTTTTAAGTACCCAAAAATTGGAGGGCAACTGGGCCTCCCTCCCCCTCCTTTTTTTCAAAATCATTCGATCAAAACTATGGGAAAGCCATTTAGCCAAATAAATAAATATGCAAATTTCGCTTTAATTATTCATCTGCGGAGAGCCGAAGTCAAAACATGGATTAACTAAAAAATGTTGAGAAATTAAATAAAAAAATAAGTTTTTTTCAATTGAAAGTAAGGAGCGACATTAAAACCTAAAACGAGCAGAAATTACCCCGTATAAGAAAGGGGCTGTTCCCTCTTCGACGTCCTGCCCTTTACGCTAAAGTTTTTACTGTTTTAAAAAGTAAAGTTGAGAGAAAGAGTCAAACTTTAGCGTAAAAAGCGAGGCGTTGAAGAGGGAACAGTCCCTTTCATATACGGGGTAATTTCTGCTCATTTCAAGTTTTAATGTCGCTACTTACTTTCAGTTATTTTTTTTTTTTTTTATTTAGTAAAACCCAAAAACGAACAGAAATTATAAAGAATTTAAAACAAACATGCCAAATTTAAGCAACATTTAAAACAAACATGAATTACCACAAACAAGAATGGTAGTCCTCAGACCCTTCAAGAGGCTTAGGTGCCATTTGCATTTTGTTGAAAACCAGGGGCGTCATTTGGAGGGACAAGAGGACAGGTGCCTCCCAATAATGTGGAGATTTTTCTGTATATCCCATGCCCCTTGAATATCCGAATGTAGAACCCTCTCCCTCCCCCCAATAAAAATGGTGGAGATTCGTCCCTATTGAAAGCTAGATAGATAACTAAAATTGAAAGTTTGGTTTTGCTAATGGTTTGTCTATACATTTGAAGGGAATTGGTTTAAAAGGAAGTAAATCACTTATAAAAATGAAATCTTTTTCAAACAGTAAAATTAAGTGAATCGTCATTTTTAAGATATTCAACCACAAATCAGCCTGATGTTACCATTCCTTAATCTTCTGAAAGGCTAGGATGTGATTTACATTTACTGAAATTTAGATAAATTATTTGAACTGAAGGCTCAATTTAGCAAATAATTTTCAATAAAATTGAAAGGAATTTATTTAGACCATGAGCATACATTTGATAAAATATTAAACTAACAGACAATTTTTAAAAATTACTGATTTTGAAGAAAAGGCTTTCTAGAAGTTTGGCAGTTTTATTTTGATAATTTTGTAGCTGAAGCTAAAATTGTATATACGGTTTGATATATTTTCAATAAAGCGAAAATACCACAGTGAGAAAAGGTAAGTAAGTAAGAAAGTATGACGGCACTAGACCCTCAAGGTCCAAAGCGTGGCCCTTCAGTCAGGAAGTGAAATAGGGGGGGGGGCAGACATCCAGTGCTCTCGCACACCCTTCCTGCTTACCTTCCCAGATTTTACCAGGTGCCCATTTAGAGCTAGGTTGACTCTGGCTGAGCTTTTAAGTTTTACTTAATTGTCCATTGTAATTTCAGTTTTTGGATTCCATTTTTCTATTTTTTGGCTATTTCTAACATTTTAGGATTTGAATTCCCCCTTTAACCATTTTGTTCGAATGCCATTTTGTTGAACATAGTCAAAAACCAAATAAATATGTCTTAGAGGATGATTTACTTCCCCACAGTCCCCGGGGGAAGGGCTGCAAGTTATGAACTTTGCCCATTGTTTGAATATAGTATTGGCTATTGACAAAGTATAATGACGTTTTCACTGGATATTTTTTCTGGTGGTGGAGGGTGGAGGTCGGGGGTTACATGAGAGGATCTTTCCATGCAGGAATTTATCAAAGGGGAAAACAATTTCCATGAAGGGGACGCTGGATTTTCCAGCATTATTTAAAACAACAATGAGAAATTAAATAAAAAAAACAAGTTTTTTCAACTGAAAGAAACGAGCAACATTAAAAATTAAAATGAACAGAAATTATTACTTATATGAGGGGGTTCTGCCCCTCCTCAATATTTCTCTATTTACGCTAAACTACTTTTTGTAATTTCAAAGAAGCTATTTATTCTAATAAAACGGCCTTTGTGGTTCAAGGTTCTTAAAGAATTGCAGCAAAATTGAACTTTAGCGTAAAGAGCGAGGGATTGACGAGAGGACAAACCCCCTCATATACGTAATAAAAATATGATAATATAGAAGTTCGTTACATAAGTTTATTTGTAAGTTACGCATATTTATTACTAATAAAAACATTCGTAAATAAAATTAAAAGTAAGTTGCCTTTTTAAGTAAACCAAAAAATTGAAGGGCAAATAGGCCCTCCCCCACCCTTTTTTTCTCAAAGTGTTCCGATCAAAGCTTTGAGAAAGCCTTTTGGCCTAGAAAGTAAAACTAATATGCAAATTTGGTTTTAATTATTCATGTACTGTGATCTAAAATCAACACCTGCATTAATTCAAGAACATTCAGAAATTAAATTAAAAAAAAACAAGTTTTTTTTAACTGAAAGTAAGGCGCGACATTAAAACTTAAAACGAACAGAAATTATTCCGTATGTGAAAGGGACTCTCCCCCCCTCAACGCCCCAATCTTTACGCTAAAGTTTGACTCTTTCTCACAACTCTACTTTTTAAATCAATAAAAAACTTTAGTGTAAAGAGCGGGGCGTTGAGGAGGGGACAGTCCCTTTCAAATACGGAATAATTTCTATTCGGTTTAAGTTTTAATGCCACCCCTTACTTTCAGTTAAAAAAAACTTGTTTTTTTTAATTTAATTTCCGAAAAGAGTGTGTCTTTTAGTTTATTTCTCTTGCAGTTCAAAATAACGCTTCCAGCTGAGAAAAGGCGCTTGACTGGAGCCGACAAAGCGATTGACGGCTTACATTTGCAAATCACTCTTGAAATCATTGGATAAAGAAGAGCTAAGCCTTCCCTTTTGTTTTCAAGAAACTATAGAATATATAACTTTAAAAAAGTTTGTGCATTCAGACCCAGTGCAAATTACAGGGCTGCCTGCTTTAAGAAACCAAAACAAATCTGATATATTCGCTTTCTTTTTTGGCTTATGTTAGGCCTCTTTCTTTTACCACGACTCTTCTTTAAATGAGCGAATAATCAGCCAAATTTGCCCTTTTATTTTCTGAAAGCCACCTAATCTTGAAACAGGGTTGACTAGAAGTTGTAATCGCAAACTCTCTAAAGTGTTTGTTACAGAAGCTCAGAGAAAAGGTAAAAAAAAAGGTAAGGTAAAGGATACGGCATTAGACTTTACAGTCCGTACCGGTGGTGCTGATCTCCGTTTCTTGGCCCTTCAGCCAGGAAGAGCAATGGGGGGTTGGGGGCCAGCCATCCTGTGCTTTCGCACACCTTTCCTGTTTACCTTCCCCAGATTTCTCCAGGTACCCATTTAGAGCTGGGTCGACTCTGGCTAAGCTTACAGAGTCACCAGAGAAAAGACACAAGAGAAACGTCTCTTAAGCCCCCGGGGGAATAAAGATAGCCCCTCAAGCCGTCTAGGGTGCTGCTCTTAAGTACCCTAGAATTTAGGTTATCTCTAAACATGTTTAATAAAAACAAAACGAATTAAAAGAAAATGGAAAATCTTTTGGAATGAATCTAAACAGAGACATTAAATTTTGAAATAAAACGAACAAAACTATTCTGTATTTGAGGGGACTGCTGAAAACCTCAACCCTATTTACGTCAAAGTTTGTCTCTTTTCCTCCACGCTTCAGGAATAAATGCTCTTTTCCTAAACGTCAGGAATCAATTGTTCTTGTCTTAACAAAAGCAATGTGATAAGAAGTTAAAATTTTATAAGCACTTTGAGAATGAAGAGACTTTTTACTCACATTATACTTTAAACAATGAAATTTTTAGTTCAGACCTTCAAAAGAGCAATGGGGAAATAGGAAAATTCTTAATTATGAACTGTATATATTTGATGCTCTTTAAAATGCTTTCAGGGAACCAACGGTCAAGCTTGGAGTAATGTGCGTGTACCCCTCTTATATAGGACAATTTGTTTGCTTTGTTCTAATGTTGACTTTTCTTTTTCAGTTAATAAAACTTGTTTGTTTTTGCACTTGATTTCTCTGAATGCCAAAAAAGGGAGATGAGAATTTAATATTGAAGTGGGATATTTTCAGGCTTGAAATTTTTTTGAGCCTTTACTACCCACATTGCAGAGTTTATAATCTATTTTAGGAACTTATCTTCCGGGTTTGTCGTACTTCAATCGGTTTGCTTTGTCGTGGAGTCGTATATTGTTCCAAATATGGTGTCCCTTACTATTGAAAAAATGTCATCTTCGCAAGATTGGGATCAAATTAAAGAGAGATCTATTGATTGTGAGAAACTTTTTTTATTTTTTTTTTTTTTATAAAGCTACGCAAGTTTTTTGACCTCTGGGATTATAGCCAAAGGTTCACCAATTTTTGGTAAAGATCTGTGGATGTCTGTCAAATGCATTGGACAAAATGTCTGGAGCCATTTTCGAATTTCAAATTAGAATGAACAATCCTGTGGGATAAGTATGTGTTACATCGTCCATCTCTCAGTTGAATTCAAACATGCAGAAACCAACTGATATGTGTGATCCCGAGAAACATCAGCAAAGAACTAAATTCCCAAGCTTACTACTTTAGAGACTTAGAACTTTTTCACTTTTATTGTTGTCGAAAATTTATTTTTGGGTTAACACGGTTGCCATGGCAGTTGCAACCTATTTTATAGGTATGTAGGTAGGTAGGTTTTATTTTTATCCACAATATAAAGATAAATAAAAATGACACTACTAATAAATTATTGCAGCAAAAAGAAAGTCCTAAGGACTTGTGCTGCAAATTCCTGTTATGATTTATATCTTATAAATAAATATCTATACATAACAACTCCTAGCCTATACATAATGATTAACCACCTAGCCTATCCTATATATAAAAAAAGAATAAGACATACACATGAGCACTGTACAACAAAATAGTCCTAATAATTATTTTTTACCGGTTTCAGCCTCAATCCCACCACCAAAAACTGCGAAAAAAAATCGAAAACCTCCCGCCCTTCGTAATGTATTACTTAAATAAAATGTTTTCAATTTATTTTTAAACCCGTATAAAGAGACAGACTCCCTGATGCTAGCCGGCAGGTTATTCCGAACAGAAGGCTCCAGATTATGAACCATATATGATGATCTGACTGTTTCAAACAGTTCGTGGTAACGAACTGTAGTAAGGAGCGACCCGGCTCAATAGTAACCAAAACTCTAAAAAATTGAGTTTTGATATCAATAGCTACATCAAAAGAATCGCATTTTAATGCTGATTTTAAATATATAAGTTTCATCAAGTTTAGTCTTACCCATCAAAAGTTACGAGCCTGAGAAAATTTGCCTTATTTACGAAAACAGGGGGAAACACCCCCTAAAAGTCATAGGATCTTAGCGAAAATGACACCATCAGATTCAGCGTATCAGAGAACCCTACTGTAGAAGTTTCAAGCTCCTATCTACAAAAATGTGGAATTTTGCATTTTTTGCCAGAAGACAAATCACGGGTGCGTGTTTATTTGTTTGTTTTTTTTTTGTTTTTTTTTTCCCCAGGGGTCATCGTATCGACCAAGTGGTCCTAGAATGTCGCAAGAGGGCTCATTCTAACGGAAATGAAAAGTTCTAGTGCCCTTTTTAAGTGACCAAAAAAATTGGAGGGCATCTAGGCCCCCTCCCACGCTCATTTTTTTCCCAAAGTCACCGGATCAAAATTTTGAGATAGCCATTTTGTTCAGCATAGTCAAAAACCATAATAACTATGTCTTTGGGGATGACTTACTCCCCCACAATCCCTGGGGGAGGGGCTGCAAGTTACAAACTTTGACCAGTGTTTACATATAGTAATGGTTATTGGGAAGTGTACAGACGTTTTCAGGGGGATTTTTTTGTTTGGGGGTGGGGCTGAGGAGAGGGGGCTATGATGGAGGATCTTTCCTTGGAGGAATCTTTCACGGGGGAAGAAAAATTCAATGAAAAGGGCGCAGGATTCTCTAGCATTACTATAAGAAAACAATGAAAAATAAACATGAAAACTTTTTTTCAAATGAAAGGAAGAAGTAGCATTGAAGCTTAAAACGAACAGAGATTATTACGCATATGAGGGGTTCTAAAAATACTTTAGCATAAAGAGCGAGGTATTTAGGAGGAGATAAATACCTTGCTCTTTATGCTAAAGTATTTTTAGTAATTTCAACTATTTATTCTACGGCCTTTCTGATTCAGGGGTCATTCTTAAAGAATTGGGACAAAACTTACGATTTAGTGTAAAGAAGGAGATATTAACGAGGGTACAAACCCCCTCATATACATAATAAAAATTAAAGAATATAAAAGTTTGTTACGTAAGTTAATTCTAAAGTTAGGTATATTTTTTGCTAATAAAAAAAATTCGTTAAAATTAAAATCAATAGTTGCCTTTTTATGTAAACGAAAAATTGCATGGCAACTAGGCCTCCTTCCCCATCCCATATTTCTGAAAATCGTATGATCAAAACTAAGAGAAAGCCATTTAGCCAAAAAAGGAATTAATATGCCAATTTCATTTGAATAGTTTACGTGTGGAGAGTCAAAATCAAACATGCATTAATTCAAAAACGTTCAGAAATTACATTAAAAAAAACTAGTTTTTTTAACTGAAAGTAAGGAGCGACATTAAAACTTAAAACGACAGAAATTACTCCGTATATGAAATGGATTGTCCCCTTCGCAATCCCTCGCTCTTTACGCTAAAGTTTGACTCTTTGCCACAATTCTGCTTTTTAAAACAATTAAAAGCTTTAGCGTAAAGAGCGAGGGATTGCGGAGGGGACAATCCATTTCATATACGGAGTAATTTCTGTTTGTTTTAAGTTTTAATGTCGCTCCTTACTTTCAGTTAAAAAAACTAGTTTTTTTTAATGTAATTTCTTTAAAGAGCGAGCTACGGCCCACAGTAACGAAAAAGCAAAAATTACTTTTTTGACGAGACTGGGTTGTGAGAAATGATGCCAATTAGCATTTATTAAAAATAATAGTTACAAAATCGATCCAATTTAATGCTATTTCTGATCAAAATAAGAAATTTCCGACTGTTTCGAGAAAAATTCAAATCCCTCAAAAATAGTAATTGATCGAAAAAAAGCTTAGTCTCTAATATTTTGTAGCCGAAATCCCCGCTACCCCTTCATTTGACAGATAGTTTTTGTCTATCTGTTTTTCACAGGCCCATTGTGACTGCACCAGAACCAAACGCCAAATTATGCGAAAATTGGCAATTTTGGTGTCATCTCTAAAATAAGCAAGGTAACAAATATATTATACATTTTACTGCTGATATTAATCACACATTTGGCTTTTTGGCAAAAGAATTAGTAAGCAACGCCCACTTGTTGCTTCAATTAGTATTGATGTCTTTACTGTGACATTTACGAATTTTGTCTGTACATAAAATTGATACTGTGGGATTTTAGTCTGGAACTATAATTCAAGGATTTGTCCCAAATTGGTTAACAATGGCATGATGAGTAAAGGTATTTTTAATGTACCAAGATGCTCAATAGTGAACGCCGGATTAAACTAATTAAAAGGGAATTTTTTTTATTTAAACAATTTAGGAGAGACCTGTATTAGACGCATGGGAGGTAGGGTCGTATCCAGGATTTTTTTTCAAGGAGGGGGGGGGGAAGAATACGAGGGAGTGGGTTAGAACAAACGCGTCAACAAATTGTTTATATTCATTTTTGTTACGTTTTTACGATAAGCACAAGCACATAAGCGCAGAATAAGCACAGAAGAATAAGCACAACTTCTAGATACGTGATTGACATAATTGGAACGGATCCGTTCTCTTTGGAGGAGCTGGGGGTTGTTAATTTGGAAAAATTAGAAAAATTGAAGTATTTTTAACGGGTGACCGGATCTTAATGAAATTTGATATTTAGAAGGAGTTCATGTCTCAGACATCTTATTTCAAATTCCGACCAGACCTGTTGACATTGGGGGGAGTTGGAGGGGGAAATTGGAAATCTTGGAAAACGCTTAGAGTGGAGGAATCGGGATGAAGCTTGGTGGATAGAATAAGCAAATGTCCTAGATACATGATTGACGTAACCGTACTGGATTCACTCTCTTTGGGGGAGTTGGGGGAGAGGTTCAGTGATTTGGCGAGTTTGGTGCTTCTGGACGTGCTAGGACGATGAAAATTGGTAGGCGTGTCAGGGAGCTGCACAAATTGACTTGATAAAGTCGTTTTCCTAGATTCGACCATCTGGGGGGCTAAAGGGAGAGAAATAAATTAGAAAAAATGAGGTATTTATAACTTACGAGTGGGTGATCGCATCTTAATGAATTTTGATATTTAAAAGGACATCGTGACTCAGAGCTCTTATTTTAAATTTCAACTGGCATTAAGCCTCTGATTCTCCTTTTAAAACAATCTATTGATTCTTAGAATTTCGTTAGAGCTCATACCATATGAGCCTTTGGCTCTTAGCTCTTCTTGCCTCGTCACAAGTGCCTTATGAGCTCTTAGCTCTTGTTTTCCAATAGTAATCATATGGAATTAATGATCCTAGAAAATCGCACGAAGTAGCAAAAAAGATTTTGCCACATCAAAAAGGCTTTTTCTGCCGTTTTATGGTACAAAACAATGGTTTTGGTCCGGAGAGTGACCATAAAAGTTATCAAGTAAAATTCCGCGATAGCCAGTCGTTTTAAAATAATCGAAAACCTACATATTGAGCTTCCCAGGTTTAGAGGCGGAAATGCCGCATGGTGGCGAATTCGTTCCTAAAGATGCGTGCAGTCAATACAAAATAAATGAACCAGGTTTTAGGCCACCCGCATCCAACACGGAGTTGGACACGGGTTGTGCAAATTACCGTTTTGATTCTCGGAGTTCAACAATTCTGGCACGTTCTAACTCTGAACAACCCTTATTGAACACGCTTGGAACCCGTAAGATAGGACCGTTTCAAAACTTCGCTGGGTTGAACACGGAGAACGAGAAAATATTTTTGCTGAACCCACTTAAAACACGCTTCGAGCCTGGTGCCTAAAACAACAACTATAGTGATTACACACGTTCATTTAGAGCTTCATTTAACTGAGTTGATTCATGTGAGGCTCGATAAGATTATGTGCGGTTGTATATAATTGGACGTTAGATATCAAACAGTTCGTGGTAACAAACTGTAAGCAAGGAGTGGCCCGGCTCAATAGTAACCAAAACTCTAAAAAACGGAATTTTGAAACCAATAAATATATTGAAAGAATTGGATTTTTATGCTGATTTCAAATATATAAGTTACACTTAGTTTAGTCTTACTTATCAAAGGTTACGAGCCTGGGAATATATGCCTTATTTATGAAAAAGGGGTAACACTCCTTAAAATTCACATAATCTTCATGGAAATCACACCATCAGATTCAGCGTATCAGAAAACTGTTTTTTTTCTTTTTTTTCCCAGGGGTGATCGTATCGACCCAGTGGTAGAAGAATATCGGAGAGGGCTTATTCAAACGGGAATTAAAAATTCTAGTGCCCTTTTTGAGTGATCAAAAAGATTAGTGGACAACAGGCCCCCTATCATGTCCTTTTTTCCACAAAATTATCTGATCAAAATTTTGAGATGGCCATCTTGTTCAGTATAATTAAAAGATCAAATAATTATGTCCTTAAGTATGAAATGACCCCCCACAAACCGTGGGGAGAGGCCTTGAAGTTATGAAATTTACCCATTGTTTACATATAGTAGGCTATTTATTATTGGGAAGAATACAGACATTTTTTAGGGGGGTGTGCTTGGGGTGGATTTATATGGGGAGAATCTTTCTTGGAGAAAGAAATTTCTGGGGGTAGAATATTGCAGGTGATATATTACACTGGGGGATTTGACAGATTTACTATACGAAATTCTTTTTAATTGTCTTATATTCTCTTTACAAAATTTTTCATGTGGAGATGTTCCGGGAGGATTATTCAGGGGCTTTTTCCACGTGTTTTGTTTTCAGAGAAATAATTTCAACGGACGGGGAATTTGTGGAGTGATCAAAAACCGATCAGAGATTAAAATCTTATTCAAATGCAAGAATGCTAAGGAGAATTTTTCAGGCTGCATCACCCGCAAGGAATTTTACAGGGAGGGGGATCCTCGGCGAATATGGAACTGTCTGCAGGGAATTTGAAGAGGGGTTACGTTGGATTAGATTTCCCTCGGAGGAGTTTTCCATAAAGGGAGGGGTATATTTCATAGAGGGTGAGCTGGATTTACCGGAATTATTTGAAAAACGAACAGAATTTGCTCCATATATGAAGGGTTGCTTCTTACTCAATACCTTACTCTTTACTCTAAAGTTTGACTATTTACTAAAACTGAAACACGGGGGCCATGTCCATTCCTTTCTATTTAATTAGAATAGGAAACTTTTCTGAAGGTGCTAACAGCTTTAGCGTAAAGAGCAAGGTATTGAGGAGGGGGGACCCTTCATATACGGAATAAATCTGCCAAAATTAATATATAAATAATTTTTCATGTACAGGGAGCCAAACTCGAACCTGCATTAGTTGAAAAACGTTCAGAAATTAAATATAAAACAAGTTTTTATTTTAACTGAAAGTAAGGAGCGACATTAAAGTTTGAAACGAACAGAAGTTATTCTGTTTATGAAAGAGGCTGTCCCCTCCCTGACGCCTTGCTCTTTACGTTAAAGTTTTTATTATTTTAAAAAGTAGTTGCGACAAAGAGTCAAAGTTTAGCGTAAAGAGCAAAGTGTTGAGGAGGACACAACCCTAACACATACGGAACAATTTATGTCCGTTTTAAGTTTCAATGTCACTCCTTACTTTCAGTTAATAAAGCTTCTGGCATTTGAACATTGCCTTCAGTTAAATTTAAACAAAGCTTTGATATGAGATTAATGAATTCTCTGTCAATACCATATTCGAGTATGGCCTTCCTAAGCCGCGGTTTTGTATTACCTAGGACGGTGAACAAATATCTGGTTTCATGTAGTTTCTTCAGTGTCAAGATGGCAACTAAAAACATATTTAACTTTTCATTGGGATATATACGGTAATTTACGGCAATATACGGCGATGTCAAAAATAGCAGTGACTATGCGTAGATCCTCAGGTCTGTTCTGATTGAGGACCAGTAGAACCTAAACCTAGGGTTTATTTGTAGCCTGATCATATGCCAAGAGTAGAAATTTCAGTTCTCCTGGACATATTTGTCTGTTTAAACTTATGAGAGAACTTGAATCGCGAACAACCCTGTATATGATACAGTAGGTACAATTCAAAGCAAGTGTCCTCATACACATTCTCTGATGAAAGAGAAAAGTGTAGGTTATGGAAATCTGTTCATGATGAGATCAGACAGTGAAGATTTGTAACATCTCCTGAGACCATTCTTCAATGGATTCAGCCAAATCGTCAAAATTAACGAAGAGTTTGGTTCAATTATATTTATCAAGTCCCTGTATGAATTTCGTGTCTAGTGCAATAATCTTTATTTTATCGTAAGATTCTCGCCAGACACTCTAGAAATATTAAATGTTTTTTGGGTTTTCTATAAAACATTTTGTTACGATTTTGAATTATTTTTGTTAAAAGTGTCGTTTTGCCAGACATTTGATGGTCCGCAAAGAAGTGATCTGAATAGAGTTTTAAATTGGTGCACACTACTCTCCCTCAATGTCAAAATACATCTAACTATAGAATGCATCTGTCCATTGAATAAATAATAATTCACTATTTTTGAGAAAAATAAATTTAAAGAATAATACATGTTTTTTATTTACTATTAAGTCACTACAAAAATAAGTTTAAAGAATAACACAGGTTTTTTTTTATTTGCAGTATAAGGCCCTACAAACATTAAGAAAAGACTTATCATATTTAATTTTACTTAGAAAGGCACCCCTGGAAGCTTGTGGCAGCAGTTGGTGGCAGTCTGCTGAAGGTCAGATCCCCCCGGGCCGGCCCAAGGCACGTGGCCAAATGAATAATTCAAAAAAATTTTTTAATATTTTGTATTTATAAAAAAAACTGACATACAACAACAACTCTACCTTGCTAAAGAAAAACACTGCTGGGACGGGGGAAACAAGGACCCCCCCTCCCATCTATAGAAAAAATGGATCTCACCCGCCATCTATTGAATTTTCCTCGATCAAGACGATGTCTATATTCTAGACACATATCCCTGTCCGAAGATAATGTCCATGAGGTAGCACCTTCACACCGTCCGCAAGCCTATACACTTTATCCGATACTTGTGACATGACCTTTTTTCCACTCAAACTGCGTACTTTTGAAATTTTAAGAGCGAATCACCATGCCTCTCGCTATTGGAATAAGATTACTTTCCACCGAGTTTCTATAAAACTCATATCAAAATTCTCTTTCACATAGTGATTAGGCAGCCCCTTGTAGGCTTCTTTGATTTCCTCATTATGTGTTTGTACACATTAAACCTTCGGACCTGCAAGTACACAATGGGAAATCAAGTCTCTCCCAGTCTCGGATTTTAATAATAATAGTTTGTTTGAGGCCTGGCGTTTCACTAGCTCTGGGTAAGGGACTCCTTTTCCAAATCTTCTAATAATTTTTTGGTTTTAACTTTTAGTAAAGTTGGATCGGTGTTCCTTTATACTTGAACTTGTCCCTCCCTCGGTCATTGGCATCTACAAACAATGTAAAACAATGACAACATGAGTTTTTAAGATTTCTGTAATTGCGATACCAGCAGCAATGTTTTTATTTAAAATAACTTTTCTTTTTTCCTGTGTAAGAGGACCATATTGGAGTATATGATGGTGAATGATATGAAGTTTGGATTGGCAAAGATTCGAGTACATTCTTTTGGGTCAGTTACAATGTCACAACAACTTTTATTGCGCACACTCTCGCACATTTTACCAGAGGCTTCATTTAAAATGAGTTCAAAGATTTCTTTTTCAGTCTTCTTTTTCGCTTCTGAACGTTAACTGACCTGAGTGTCAATAAACGTTTTTAAATGTGGCTTTTGGTCAAACTGAAGGGCTCTGTGTTTCCTTGTGACATTGAAACCTTTGGCTAGCATCTATCTCAAAATAAGTTGATGTACAACGATATTCTCTTTCTGATGAAAGTCAGCAATAAGTTTTGTTTTGAAGGTGTCAATTGCACACCCCCATCCTCTACCAAAGAAATATTAAATGGACTCAAATAGTTCTTAGTCACTGGTCTGCTTATGCACGGAAAAACAAAATCGTTTATCGAATCGTGAAGTTCCCCCGGTATTTCACCATCAGTTCCAAAAACCATCCTTGTGGTCCATTCTCCTCAAAAGTGGCAATGTCGGGGAAATTTGGAGCACAAGAACTGTTAAGCCGTCAGTAATTACCACACAGCAAAGAGTAGTGAGACACTGCCGATGAATAACCTTTCTTACCCTTTCACTGTTACTGAGAAAGGGTCATTATATTTTAGTTTTGTATTAAGGTTTGGTTTTTATATTTTTATCAGTTTTATTCTGCACTGAGGACGGTCAAGCGGAGGTCTTGATCGAAATAATTGCATAGTTTTTCAACTTTTTCACTGCCTGTGTATTGTCCTTGTTTTCTTCCTTTTTTCGCGATTTTATGTTTTAATAAAGCACGTAAAATTCAGCAAATGCTCTTTTTAGATTTGATGTCGCTCTTTACCGTTCCCTGAAAATCGAGGTTCAAAATATTTTACGGATTGAATTCAATAGCTCAAAAATAGCTAGTAGAGAGGGGTGATCTTAAAACTATAGGTGATATACATACGATTCGGTTACTAAAGGGGACTGTAAATGTCATTTTATAAACCGAAACCCTATGAACAGTCCCCATCCGCTAAGCATATAGCGAAAATGTATAGATCCCAAAGCTCTTGTATATTAGGGTCTTTGTTAAGATTCCTTTTATTATACATCTTGTTAGATTAAGCTCACTTCATCCAATGAAAATAACTTGGACGATTTTTCTTTTACATCAAAATATTTGCATGAAATACCTTACACAATGGGGGTAAATGACGCTCGTATCAATGTCAATGCTTCAGAGAGAAATCATAGCTGACATGCATTTCCAAGAATATTCTTATCGCCCGGAAATAGTGATAGCGCCATATGTGTAGGGCTGTGCTTAAACTCATTGAAGGGTTTCATCGAGAAAATGTGCATATATTGTTTTCAGAAAATGTTAAGACTCTCATGGAACTTTAGAAGGATACGAGGGATTTGCAACTGGAATAGCACATTAGGCTATGTTTGTCGTTAAAATAATGGGATATGGTCCCGCTCAGACTAATGGGTTATGGGCCCGCTTGAACTCACAGATTCTATACTACTTATGTGTGAGGGTGAATGTTCGTGTACGTCTGAGAGTGAAGCTACGTGAATGCAGGAATTTTGAATGTTGCTTTGTTATAGCAGTAGTTTTTCTGTCTTCTGAATCTTTTTATTGGACGGTAGGATTTATTTTTGCATGGCTTGGAAGAAAAGATTAGAATCCTTATTAAATGTGATGTTTTTTATTTCAGTTATAAGCTTTTGCTCAAGGAATGATATGATTTGTGTTATTGCTAATTTTGTTGGCCCCTTTTGAATAAAGATGAATATGCTACTTCTTATTCTGTACAGATCTGACTAAAATGAGGCCCTTTTGTTCCTTCATTTTTAATATCATAGCGACGCCAACTAATGGTTATCCTCGATGTAAGGTCAACGGACGTAGAATTGTCTCTGCCCTTATCCGGAAAGTCTATTCAGAAGGCAAACTGAAACAGTTTAGCATAATGAAGTAATAAATACTAATTAGCAGCCTTCGAGGTAGTGATTTTCAACTGTGTAATTAGTCAACGGTCCGCTAAAATATGGCTAAAACAGGATTGCCCATCGAATCAAATGGTAATGATTTGATTGCATCAGAATCATCTGGCAGCTTGACTTGTGTCCATCTTACTCCATTAGAAGAATCCGCTTTAACCTTTTATTGCGTCATTCACGTCTTAGGAGACAAAAGTTCTTTATTTAAGAGCAATTTCGCGGAACAGAGAACAAGATGACGATTCCAGGCTGTAACAAAAAATTAGTAATTTAAGCCATTAGCTCGAGTCTCTTTAATTCTACTGAGTCAGTAGACAAAAAAAAGAAAAAAAAGTAAACTCAGTGTTGAACCAGGAAAGGAAATTAGAGGAATACGAGTCTCACTTTTAACTGACATCGATTGTTCTGATCGGGAACACAAATAACTAACAATGCCGATGTGTTTCCCGGAGGCTTTGATTCTTCGTTTACTCTCCGAGGTTCTCTCTTCTTTTCTATATAATTACAGAAAATCAACGGTTTTCTGAGAATTTCCCATCTCCAATGCAAACACTAAGCTTGTATAGAAAAAATAACAAGGCAGAACTGTGAAGCAAAATACAAATAATTATATCAAAAATCTACTTCTCAATTTGAACTAGGATTCAACACGCTTAGTTAGTGGATTTTCATGATCATGGCAAAAAACGTATCCAAGATTTTTATTCAGGGGGAGGGGGTTACAGAAACTTTGAAATACGCATCAAACCTGTTTATATGCATTTTTGTTACGTTTTTATGAGTCGGATAGTTTTTTTTTTTTTGGGGGGGGGGGGGTTAACCCGTTAATCCTAATTAACCCGTTAACCCGTTAGTCCTGGTTGAACTTCGTTGAAGTAAGGATGCTAGGGCTATTTTTTAAAAAAGTTTTAAAAAGTATTTTTAATTATTCAGTTTTAATCCCCACAATTTGATGTAAGTTCTTTTATATATATATATAGTTTTTCTCTTATTCTTGTATTGTGCTGAAGACGGCCCTTGGACATAGGGCCGAAATATCTACAGAAATAATTTCCACTGTCTTGAAATTTTCCCTATTGTCTCTACGTTGTATTTGTTAATCCTAATCCTCGCCCCCCCCCCTGGATACAGCCTTGTTCAAGGCCATTACATTCTAACCTGAGCCTTAAAAATTGATTAAGTCCGTCCAAATTAAGTCCTGACTCTGTGCAATAGTATTTTAGACCACAGAGCTCTTCATTTTGTAAAAACGAAATTTCTATTTCATTTATTTTCTAAGTAATGCCTCGGTGTACGAACAATTTAAGTTCGAGCTGCAGAATATTGGTTATTTGGAGCAAAACCACGCTGAGTCCTGATTCGGTATAAAAATGAGCTAAGTCATGATTTGATGCAATAATAAACAAAAGGTGGTGCCTCAGTGCGAAAACCAGCTATGTCAAAGTGGTGGACTGACTCGGTACAAAAGCGATCAAAATCCTAACTCAGTTTAAAACAACCTAAGTTTTGACTCCATGCAAAAATTTGGTGGAAGAACAAGCTAGGTCCTGACTAGGTGTAAACACAAACTAACTCTAAGCTGTGCATAGTTCTCTCCCGTTGCCCTCTTTTCTAGTAGACAGGTAAAAAGGTAGCACCTTGTTGGCCCGGGCCTAGTGAGCCCATGCGCAAATCCTGGCTTAACAGGGGTACATTTGTTTTCCAGGAAAACTAACATGTTTGATTCTAATTGAACATGTTGTGTCGAAATCAAAAATGTATATCTCATCCAGAGACAACACAGAACTTCTCGATGCTGACTGATATTTGAGTAAAACTGTTGGATAGTGCTTTGTTTGGTGGTCCTTATGGTTTATTATCTTTTTGCCAACAAATCCGTTGAGTAAATATTTGTACAAAATGAATAGTTTTGAAAAAATAAACAAATTGACAAGTTATTTTCAAAGATTGAAAAAAAGAATGACTATACAACTAAATCTAGAAAAAAATACACAAACAAGGTTTTTCTTGTGTTAATCAGGGTAGGGGGGAACTGTATTGCTGAGGGGAGAGGGTAAGTTTTCAAAGGATGGGGGTATGCTCGATCGAAGCCTGGTCCCTTGTTACTGGTTTAAATAGGAAGAATAATGATATAAATAGAAGATTAATTATATAAGCTGAAGAATATTATTTAAATTGAAGAATAATTATTCAAACTGAAAAATATTTGTATAGGTTAAAGAATAACGGTCTAAGTTGTAGAATAATGGTTAAATGAAATACCGAATTGTGCCCGTACCTCCTCTGACACTACCCGAGCATACATGTGTTTGCGGAAAAGTGGGAATTTTTAATTTTAATATTACTCTTTAGTTTTCTGGAAGACGTATTTTTTTTGTTTATATTTGGAGAAATTCAGCAATTATATAATAAATAAGTAATATGCAAAAGATTGACGTTGGAGAGCTTACAAAAGTCAGGATGAACAAGGAAACATTTCTGCTGTTCCCCCTACCTGTAAGACCATAAGCACAACACGATTCCAGTATTTTACATTTCTAATAAAAACTGACAGTTTTCTGATGGAATAGTTTCTTTTTCGTAATTTTGTACATTAATGCAAATGGTTAAATATAACGGTTAAAAATAAATGCTCATAAAAAACTGCTCGTTTACAAAAATAAAACTTGAATAAAGGCTTTGTACAATCCTTGTTCCATCTTAGTCACAACAAGGTTTTTCACACCTGATGATGCTCTTCGTGAGCAAGAGTTAAAAACCTACACAAGCAATCTCAACCCCATAACCATCGAATTATTACATATTCATGCCAACAAATATTATACTACTATAGGGAGGCAGCCAATAACAATTAGCTTAGCTAGGATGGGATTTTTCAGCGTAAAAAAGGCCCACCAAAACAAACGAAATTTAGTAGAATTATCCATTCATCAGAATCCAGTGCAAATTCTGTGTCGTTTACTAGGCTATAGTTTCCTCGAGGGGCATCACTCTTCAGGGTCACCCTGGAGCCCTGTCTGTAGTCGTGGTTCTGGTTAGGCAGGCTTGTAAAAGGTCGGCCCTGACGCCACTATGAGGCAACGCAACCAGGGTTTTCCTTTTGGGGACAGGGACGGAGGAAGGAGGATATGACGGAGTAAAGACCGTGAACCGTCTCACAGCACCGGGACAGCTCCACCTTTTATACGCAGCCTATTTTTGACTGTGGTCGAAAACCCTTGAATAGAGGCCTGCAATTCCTTATATTAAATACAGCTCCCTAGCTCCACTAGTAAATAAAATCTAAATAACGTATTTAAAAAAAATGAAAAAATTTGTATATATTTATGTGCTTTTTCGCAAAAAATAATTGAATACTTTGTCCAAAAGTTCTCAATGATATCGAACAAAACATACCCTCGAACTTTATAGTTATGTGACTTTAGTTAAGTGTGTGTTAAAAAAAGAAAAAAAAGAAGCAAAACTTAAGGTACGAAACAAAGTTTCTATTGCGGAAGAAAAGAGCCAAGTTGAAACTTAAAATGAACAAAATTATTGCTTCACATATAACTCAAGATACATTTACAAAACTACCTCAAAATATCCATAGAATTCAGTATCCATAGAATTAAAAAAAAACGCTTAATGGAAACACAAAAGCGGCCCCCGAAAAACAGGATGTTCTCTTAGGAGCAGAAAATTGCATAAATATTCTGCAGAAATACAAGATTAATTTAGAAGTCTTTCAATAGCCTCTTGTGAGCCATGATATCGATAACATTGTGTATACAGTCACAATCTTCTAAAAACCCCAATCAAGCTCAGTTTCAAACAGTTCATGACAACGAACTGTAAATAAGGAGCAGCCCGGCTCATTAGTATCTGAAATTCTAAAAAATGGAATTTGATACCAACAGATATATCAAAAGAATCGAATTTTTATGCTGATTTTAAATATAGAAGATTCATCAAGTTTAGTCGTACTCACCAAAAGTTACAAGCATGAGAAAATGGGCCTTGTTTTCGAAAAAAGGAAGAAACACCCCTAAAAGCCGTAGAATCTTAATGAAAACAGCAAAATCAGATTCAGCGTGTCAGAGAAATCTAGCACAGAAGTTTCAAGCTCTTATCTGCAAAAATATGGAATTTTGTATTTTCTGCCAGAAAAAAAATATAACAGATTTTGTTTATTTGTTTTTTCCCCAGGGGTGATCCTATTGACCCAGTGGTCTTAGAATGTCAAGAGAGGGCTCATTCAAACAGAAATAAAAAGTTATATTGTCCTATTTAAATGACCAAAAATTGGAAGGAAGCTATGCCCCCTCTCACACTCATTTTTCCCAAAGTCGCCGGATGAAAATTTTTAGATGGCCATTTTGTTCAACATAGTCGAAAAATCTAATAACTATGTTTATGAGGACAAGTTAATCGCCTACAGTCCCCAGGGGAAGGGCTAAAAATTATGAACTTTGCCCATTGTTTACATATAGTATTGGTTACTGGGAAGTAATAAGACGCTTTCAGGAGGGAGTTTCTCTGGTGGGGGATGTCGGGGGGAGAGGGTTACGTGAGAGGATCTTCCCATGGAGTAATTGTTCATGGGGGAAGACAATTTCCATGAAGGGGGCGCTACATTTTCCAGCATTATTTAAAAAACGATCAGAAATTAAATAAAATACAATTTTTTTCAACTAAAAGTAAGGAGGAACATTAAATTTTAAAATGAACAGAAATTATTACGTATATGAGGGTGTTCGTCCCCTCGTCAATACCTCGCTCTTCACGCTAAAGCATTTATAGTAATTTCAAAAGAGCTATTTATTTTAATTAAACGGGCTTTGGGTTTCTCATATAATTTATATGAAGGAGTTCACCCTCTCGTCAATACCTCGCTCTTTACGCTAAAGTTCGAGTTTTATTAAATAATGAACGATATAAACAACAATTTATTTGTGTTATTTTTCGGCTAATCTTAGAATTTACTTTTACCTTAAGCAGCTTCATAACTATGATTTTTATGTGACAATAAACCAAAGATATGTCCTAGGCTGCTGGTTGTTATTAAATAAAATAAAACAAGTTTTATTCCAACCGAAAGTAAGGAACAGCATTACAACTTAAAACCAACATAAATTATTACGTATATGAGGGGGCTACAGTTCTTTTCTTTCATTCATTCATTCGTTTCAGTAATTTGAGAATTGCTCAACTTGTGACTTTCATTTTCATAAAAATATTTTCGACCTTTTTGGCCGTTCTGTTGCTATGCCTTACAAAATTGGTTCCGCAAATATAGCTAATTTTAGTTTCTTGAGAGAATCTTTCCATGGAGAAATTTCTTGTGGGGGAAGGGAATTTACCATGGAGGTGGAGCTGGATTTCCCAAAATTATTTAAAAAACGATCAGCAATTAAATAAAAAACAAGTTTTTTCAACTGAAAGTAACAAACAACATTAAAACTTAAAACAAGCAGAAATTAATACGTATATGAGGGGGTTGCCTCTCCTCAGTAGCTCGCTCTTACGCTAAAATTTCCTTTTTAACTTTTAAAAGAGGTTATCAATCTAATTAAACAGCGTTTGTGATCCAGGAGTCATTCTTAAATAACTGGAACAAAAATCAAGCTTAGGTTATTATAACGTTATTAATAGTTAAAAAAGTAAAATTAATAAGCAAATTTCGTTTTAATTATTCATGTTCGATGTACCAAATTCAAAACATGTATCAATTCAAAAAAGCTCAGAAATTAAATTAAAAATACATTTTTTTTTAATGAAAGTAAGGAATGACATCAAAATTTAAAACGAGTAGAAATTATTCCGTATATGAAATGGGGTGTCCCCTCCTCAACGCCCTACTGCCTACCCTAAAGTTTGAATCTTTCTCACAACTCTATTTTTTAAAACAATAAAAAAAACTTTAGCGTAAAGAGCGGGGCCTTGAGGAGGGGACATCTCCTTTTATATACACAATAATTTCGGTTCGTTTTGAGTTTTGATGTCGCTCCTTACTTTCAGTTTAAAAAACTTATTTATTTAATTTGATTTCAGTAAAGAGCTAGTTTTCAGAATTCATCAGATTTTTAAAAATGTTACGAGTAAGTTCATTTGAGGTAATTTTGTAGATATATATCGGGTAATCTGCGAAGCAATGATTGTTGTTCGATTTAAGTTTCAACTTCGCTCTTTACTTCCATTAGAGAAGTGTTTTTTTGTTTTTTTTTTTCAATTAATTATCTTCATGGTTGTCTTTAATTTTATTGCACATGATATAAATTTTCGTTGAAATAATTTAAGCACAAACGCCTTACTTTCATTTTTAATCTTTGTCAATATGTTTGTTTGTTTTTGTATTCCATTTGGTCGGTGGTTGAAACAAATGCGAAAATATAAACACAAGTCAAACTCAGGCAGGGTCCCATTTCCTAGGCTTCGCCTTAATTGAAACTACATTTCAATCAGTTCTCGTTTCCGGAACTTGATTAATAAGAATTATTTCCACAATTTACTGGACAAACAATCTTAGAGGAATTTTTCTTTTGTTTTCTCCTCATTTATCTCCATAGCTTACATACTATATCTATTAAACCAGAAAAACATTTATGCCCGTCACTACAACAGAGGAAAAACGTAAGGGACATAATACTCGATCTCCGATACTTTGATGGGCAGGAATTAAAAAATTTGGCCCGGGTTCTTCCGACCATTCTTGTGGGGGTTCACTTACTATAAATTTAGTCAGACCCTACATTTCAGAGTTTCTCTTTGAAGAAACTCTTGGTCAGATGTACTATGTTTTTTTTTGCACCGCATATGTTGTTTTGACACCTGTTTGGAAATTTTTCTCTGCATCTGATAAAAAGCAAATCCAATCGCTGTTCTTTAGGTTCTGCAAGTATTTTCTCAGTGTACCCATTTGGACTCGTAATAGTTACATTTCGTGACGCTATGGTGTTTTTGAGATTCGTCAAAAAATAGACGAATTGTCACGTAGATTTGCTGACCGCTGCAACAGAATTATCAACTTTCCACTGACTTGCCTTCTATCAAGTGCCTAGCGTCGCTAGCTGTGACAACTTATGACGTTTAATCCATGTACTAGAGCATGAAGAAGACAATGGATAAAGGGTTGATTCAGTTATATTTTTGTAATGTGCAAAAGAGAGCGGGAGTGAGTTTGGAGAGCCGTATAGGTACCTGTCTGGCCTATAAGCCTTAAACTACTGGGGACAGGCAGCTCAGGTACCCGCACTTCCCACAACACTTTATTAGAATTACGTAATTTCATAAGGAGCCCTTTGGTAGCTGATTGGATGATATTTTATTATTATCAAAAAAAAGTGTTTTAAAGTGTCTTGTCAATAATTATGCGTATTCTTTTTTTTCTGTGCCCTTTTTGTTTTCTTAAAAAAATTTTATACTCCTCTTTAGTGCATTTGTGGTGTATGTAGAGGTAACATCTACCAAAAGTAAGTATCTGTCAATCACTTAGAGTTTTTTTTAGGTCCTGTTCAAAGAACCAATTCTTCCCCATAGCATTTTGTTTTCCAGCAGAGATAAAACTAAATTCCTGAATATTAAAAAATTACCTTGAACCGTTCAAAGTAATGAAAAGCAAATACAAATTTCGTTAGGCTACTAGAAGACTAAGATATGAAACTTTGAGAACAATAAATACACAAAATAATCTGCTTCGTACTCTAATTAAATAAAAAAACAATTTTTTTTAAATGAAAGTAATGAGCAACATTAAAACTTAAAACGAACAGAAATTACTCTATGTATGAAAGGAGCTTTTCCTCCTCAACGCCTCGCTCTTTACGCTAAAGTTCGACTCTTTCTCTTAACTTCTTAAATAAATACACAAAATAATCTGCTTCTTACTCTGATTAAATAAAAAACAAGTTTAAAAAAAAAAAATGAAAGTAAGGAGCAACATTAAAACTTAAAACGAACAGAAATTAATCCATATATGAAAGGAGCTTTTCCTCCTCAACGCCTCACTCTTTACGCTGAAGTTCTACTCTTTCTCTTAACTCTACTTTTTAAGACAGTAAAGAACTTTATCGTAAAGAGCGGGGCGTTGAGGAGGAGTTTTAATGTTGCTCCTTACTTTCATTAAAAAAAACTTGTCTTTTTATTTAATTTCAGGACGTTTTTGAATTAATGCATGTTTTGATCTTGGCTCTCCGCACATAAATAATATGGCTAATAATAAAAAATAAAAAAAATCGAAAAAAATAATTTTTTTGGCTAAATGGTTTTCTCATAGTTTTAATCGGAAGATTTTGAGAAAAAAGAGCGAGGGAGGAGGCCTAGTTGCCCTCCAATTTTTTGATTATTTAAAAAGGCAACTAAAACTTTTAATTTTTTACGACCGTTTTCATTAGTAAAAAATATACGTAACTTACGAATTAAGTTACGTAACGAACTTCTATATTCGCATGTTTTTGTTGCTTATATGAGGGGGTTCACCCCTCGTTGATACCTCGCTCTTTACATTAAAGCTTAAATTTTGTCCCAATTCCTTAAGAATGACCTCTGAATCACAAAGGCCGTAGAATAAATAGTTGAAATTACTAGAAATACTTTTGCGTAAAGAGTGAGGTATTACGAGGAGGTAAACCCCTATTATTCGTAATAATTTTTCTTCGTTTCAAGTTCTAATGCTGCTCCTTACTTTCAGCAGAAAAAAATTTTCATATTTATTTTTTCATTGTTTTTTCAAATAATACTAGAAAATCCTGCGCCCCCTTCATTGAAATTCTCTTCCCCCATGAGAATTTCCTCATTGGAAATACCCTCCAACGTGACCCCCCCTCAACTCTCCTCCCCTGAGCAAAGAAAAATCCCCCTGAAAACGTCTGTACACTTCCCAGTAACCATTACTGTATGTAAACACAGGTCAAAGTTTGTAAATTGCAGCCCCTCCCACGGGGACTGCGAAGGAGTAAGTCGTCCCCAAAGACATATTTATTAGGTTTTTCGACTATAGTGAATAAAATGTCTATCTCAGAATTTTAATTCTGTGACTTTGGGGAAAAATGAGCGTTGGAGGGTGCCTAGGTCAATTTTTTGGTCACTTAAAAAGGGCACTAGAACTCTTAATTTCCGTTAGGATAAGCCTACTTGCGACATTCTAGGACCACTTAGTTGATACGATCACCCCTGGGAAAAAAAACGAAAAAGCAAAAAAAAACACGCATCCATGATCTGTCTTATGGCAAAAAATGCGAAATTCCACATTTTTGCAGATAGGAGCTTGAAACTTCTACAACATGGTTCTCTGATATGCTGAATCCGATGGTGTGATTTAAGATTGTATGACCTTTAGGGGGTATTTCCCCCTATTTTCTAAAATGAGGCAAATTTTCTCAGGCTTGGAACTTTTAATGGGTAAAACTAATCTTGGTGAAACTTATATATTTAAAATCAGAATTAAAATGCGATTCTTTTGATGTAACTATTGGTATCAAAATTCCATTTTTTAGAGTTTTGGTTACTATTGAGCCGGGTCGCTCCTTACTACAGTTCGTTACCACGAACTGTTTGATTTCAAATTATGAAATTTATACCGTTTAAAAGTTATCTATCAAAAGTGTTAGCAATAATAAATTTGGTAATTTTTTAAAAGGCGATTAACGCAACCAATAAGGAGGCTGGTCTTGATGGAAATTGTGCATTATATAATCAAACATGTCCAGAAACCCTAAAGTGGACTTTTTCTGCTCTTATGGGCAAAACTGTAAATTTCGTCACGAGAAGGGTTTATATTGTCCTTATGATATTTTCCCGGAAAAGATGGATACGGATGCGCTTTTATTGTATTCAGAGGGACGATTGTTTCGAGCCCGTACTCTTTAAATATTGAAAAATGGCCTATTCAAACTGTAAAATGCGGTTCTAGTTTATATTTGAAGCAATGAAAAAGTTAGCACCACATCAACGTAATGGTTCCTACCACTTTCTGTCAAAAAAGACTACTTTTGGCCCCACTAGGAAGTCTCTCAGGGGTGGGGGATTAATACCTTCAGAAGCATTTTTTTTTTATTGAGATTGTTTCTCAGTTTTTATTCATATCCATAGTTTAATGTTTTCTTGCTTCCCGGTAGCGTTGCCCCACCTTCCCCTGCCGGGATCCATGGATAATATCCTTATGAAAAAGATTTATTCAAAGAACTCGCCTTGAAACCCGCTGAAATCTATGATCATATGGTTAATTTTGGATAGTTTTAATTCCCAACTCCTAATAAATGTTTTTTATTGTTTTAAAAAGTAGAGCTGTGAGAAAGGGTCAAACTTTAGCGTAAAGAGCAGGGCTTTTAGGAGGGAACAGCCCCTTTCACGTACGGAGTAATTTCTGTTCGTTTTAAGTTTTAATGTCGCTCCTTATTTTCAGTTGATAAAAATTGTTTTTTTATTTAATTTCTATAAGAAGTAAAACGTTTACCAATGAATAAATAAGGAAGACCCAAAAACGAACTGAAATTACAATAAACAATCAAGATTAAACAAACAGAAATTACCACAAATGGGAGTGGGGCAAAAGCCCCCTAAGCCTTCTACATGCAAAGAGCATTATTTTATGTGGACAAAAGGGGTGTCAATCCCTTTTTGTCCACCAATCCTATTGATTTTCAATCATTAAAGATTGAAAATCTGCAGTGTCTTTGGCCTTATATAGGGTTGAAATCAACCTGCCTCCATCCTGCTACAACCTTAAATATAGACGAATATGAGTCAGCCATTTTATTATAAGAAACTTATTGTGTTAAAATTTTTGTTGCAAGCGAGTTTTCGCTTCTTTGCTTAAGATTCCTGGACGGTAAATCTTTGCAGTCTTCTCTGCTAGCCTGAATGCCCCCTGAGGTCATTTATTAAAAAAGTCCCGTTAAAAACAGAATGTCAGTAATCAATGTAACTAAATTTTTTTTCCTGACTGACGTTCCGTTAGTTCAACAATTTTAACTGAGGTATCTTCAAGGCCTGAACAGTGTCAAAATAAAATCGAATGTTTTGCACTAAGAATCAATAGGACCATATTCCTCTACAATAATTCATTGTCCTTGATAAGCTCCCCTTGGCTCCCCAAGTAAAAAATTTAACATTTCCTTGATATCCCCCATCAAATATTGCCTCAAATTTCAACTGGATCCCTTAAGCCGCTACTTTTTGTTCCCGCGATATTACAGACATGGTATTTAGATAGCCTGGATGCGCGAAGTATCTTTTCATTTAGCTTTACCCTTTCCCAAGCCACAATTTAGCGTCTAGTTGTCCTTCCCCCTCAATATTACCTAAAAATTTATATTTACTGTACTAAACGTTCCCAAAATACTGCATATAAGCCACTTTGACAGCCTGTCAGTAAATAGAGCCTTTTGATGTATCTTGCCATTTAACCATGCGTAAACTACAAGTCTCATAAGAATCTATAGTACAAATACGATATTTACGTATAAACTGGAGACAAAATTGGTTAGCCATCACACGCACGCCCCCCTCTTCAGAGTAAATTGAATTTCTTTCGCGCAATCCTCTCCCTTCCTTTCTACAGTAGAAGCTGGTAGCTTTAACTCTATTCCCCAAGCTATTTAAAAGATATTAATTTGAAAAAAATCAGGTACATATACCGTCTTTTGACGTACTCGGTAGGCATGTCGTTTACAGAATACACTTTTGCAAAATTCTGGGAATCTTGGCTTGCAAATAATCCATAAAAACTCACTCGACATACAAATAGTTAGGGACACAAAGTTTTGTTACTTTTCCAGGCTCCCTAAGGTCCCTCCCCCACTTGAAACGAAATGTATAATTGGCCCAGAGACTGAACTTGAAAGTGTCGAGGTAATTGGATACCCAGGATCAAGTATGCCCTTTTTCCATTATGAAATCTATGTTTACACATTGGGTAGCTTGGATTAATTTGCAGTCCTCGTCAAAGCGGCTGTAAGGGTAATTTTTATACCCGGAGAAACACTTGTTGAGTCTTTCGACAATTTTGAACCTAGTGGTTATCTCAAAATTTTGATTGTATGTCATTGAGATTGCAGGAGGGGTAGGGCAACTAGTAAAAGGCACGAGACGGGGGCTGACTGCCCTTTAACTACTTTCAACCCTTAAAAGATGCAGAAGAAGATTGAAGTTCCCATTTCAATAGCCCATTTTTGTCCCCAGGAAATTGCAGATATGGTATGCTGATAGATTGTATGAAAACAGTGTCTTTTCATTTAGCTCTGCCATTTCCTCCAGGTCATAGTGCAATGTCCAGTTTCCCCCTCAACCTTCGCTGGAAGTTCCAGCTCAATGCACTAATTTGTTCCTGAGATATGGCATGTATATGCTATTTTGACAATCTGGTAGCACATAGTGTTTTTTTTTTTTTTTTTTTTTTTTTTTTTTTTTTTTTTTTTTTTTTTTTTTTTTTTTTTTTTTTTTTTTTTCGCTGCTTTACCGTACATGAATTAATACACATTTTTGGATTGAAGACAAAAATTGCCAAACAATCCTTAAGATCTCGCTTGCTTTCTCTGATCTTGTAGATGTTGGATGTACATGTTGGATAAACCAAGAAACAATAATTTTGTTTCTTTTGAAGTTTTTAACTTTGCTCTTACCTTCCACAGGAAAAAACTTTTTTTTATTGATTTTAGATACGGGCTTTAAATATCTTGGTTCTTAGACATGCCGTACGTGAGAGTGTAATTTCGGTCAAGATCTCTTGAGAGGCGTTTTTCCCTTGTCCTAAATTATTTATTCACTTTCCATGGGTAGGTCTAACTTCAAAATCATTGGGTTTTACATACTTGGAATTATCGTGGAAAGAAGAATCCGTCAATGCACATATTTTTTAGTGTGTTATTTTTTTGGTTTCGATTAATATTGATAGGAGTAGCTCTTTACTAACAGTTCATCATCCCAAACTGTTTGATAACAATCCTCCCATATTGATTCAGACAAAGTTAGATTCATTCCACTTTCTGAAGGCCTTACAATTGATAAACTTGTATTTAATACTACTACTACTATTCAAAATTCTTTGCAACGCTAAGCCACCTGCTGTCAACCACACTGCTCACACTTCTCTTTCACCCCACTCTATTCAAAGTTTCACTCTTTACACCTCCCAAGAAGTTCCAATTTCCTTTAAATCCATATTTGTGACTTCTGCCCAACCAATTCAGGGAAGACGCGTTTTTCGTTTGGCCCCTGATTCATGAACAAAAAGAAAAAATCCCCGGCAGCCCGCCATCCTCCATCGTAAAACGCGTCCTAGCCATCTTAATCCTTCTTTCATTATAATGCCAGAAAGTGAGATAGAATAACATTTTTTGTACAACTTGTTGTGATATTCTGATCTTGGTTTACAGACTTACCTTCCTATCCTTCCAGGCCTTTTTCAACTGTGAAAAACCACCCTGCCCTTGTCTATTATGCTTTATGTTTCTTTACTGTATTCACCATCTTTACTAAGAATTTAAGTGAGGTTATTCACTTGATCGATCTTCCTAGTCGAAGGGGCTTGGTTTTCTTAACATTAATTTTCAGATTTTTTATTGCACCTTGAATGCTCAAAACCTCCAAAAGTGTCTTCATTTTGCGAACATTTTTATCCATGTTATCTGCATAATCCAAGTTATCTGGATAATCAAAGTCTAGGACAGTTTCACTTGCCCACTTAATTCGATACTCTCCCATGGCCTTTGTCGTGGTCCTTGGTATCAAGTCCATCAAAATAACCCATATAAACAGGTTTACTTCTGATTCAACACCAAACTGACTATTAACCTCGTTTCCTACCTTAACCGCCGTAATATTTTTCTCGTTCATAGCACTAATCACTTTAATGTACTTATTTGGTATCATGAATGCAATGACAGCTGTAATCTAGATAAGAACGAACCACGTTCAGCAGAACTTTAAAAACACGTTTTGAAAACAACTGGGTAGTGAGGAAAAATTGCCATTTGATGCTAATTAAGAAATGCTGACTATTATCTCGACTCATCTTAATCGTCAAATGTTATTTCTAAAACTATTTTTTGGAATTTCGAACAATAGCCTGAAAACCCTTGAAAATGACGTCAAATTGAAACAAAATGTACACTATTAGAATTGCCATTGCCGACAACCCTATACAGGAAACACACAGCCCCCTGAGTCGAATACCAAGGAAAAGCATTTTTTTTCATGAATAACACTGACTTGTCCCTTTTTTTAAATATAAAAATAGGATCTTCAGTTGATCTCTTCTACCTGCCAAATCAAATGACTGCTCATAATCTATAAAACTGACGACTAAAGGGGTCTGATGATTCAGGCACTCCTCAATCACTAATCTAAGAATGAAAATTTGGTCAACGCATCCTCTCCCCTGCCTGAACCATATTGTTCTTCTATTAAAACTTTAGCTATGGCTAGGGCCATATCCAGCATTTCTTTTCGGGGTGTGTTTTACACACGTATTTTTTTTTTCAGGGGGCGTAAACAGAAAAAAAAACGCATAAAAATTTGTTTATATCCATTTTGGATACGTTTTTACGAGTCAGAAAAAAAATTTCGGGGGGGGGAGTTCAAACTCGCTAGCCTCCCTCAATACGGCCTTGGCTACCGCATCTCTTTAGTCTAATAAATATAACAGGGAGGTTTGGGTCAGCTTGGGGTTCCAGTTGTAAAAGAGCATAAAGGTCTATTTTATTATTAAATTAAAAAAACGTTTTTTTTTTAACTGCAAGTAAGGAATAACACTAAAACATGAAACGAACAGAAATTGTTCCGTATATGAAAAAGATTGTCCCCTCCTCAACGCCTCGCTCTTTACGCTAAATTTTGAGTCTTTGTCACAACTCTACTTTAAAAAAGAATTTAGCGTAAAGAGCGAGGCGTTGAGGAGGGCACAACTTCTTTCATATACGGAACAATTTCTGTTCGTTTTAAGTTTTAATGTCACTTCTTACTAGCAGTTAAAAAAACTTGTTTTTTTTTTTTATTTAATTTCTGAACGTTTTTGAATTAATGCATGTTTTGATTTTGGCTCACCGCACATGAATAATTAAAACGAAATTTGCACATTTTTTTTTTTTGCTAAATAGCTTTCTCATAGTTTTGATCGGACGATTTTGATAAGACAAAGGGGTGGGGGAGGAGGCCTAGTTGCCTTCCAATTTCTGGTTACTAAAAATGCAATAAGAACCTTTAAGAAACGTTTTTATTAGTAAAAATATACGTAAATTACGAATTAACTTACGTAATGATCTTCTATATTTGTGTATTTTATTACGTATGTGAGGGGGTTCGCCCCCTCGTCAATACCTCGCTCTTTATATTAGAGCTTGAATTTTGTCCCAATTCTTTAAGAATGACCCCTGGATCACAAAGGCCGTAGAATAAATATTTGAAATTACTAAAAATACTTTAGCGTAAAGAGCTAGGTATTGTGGAGGAGACGGGCTCCCTTATATACGTAATATTTTCAGTTTGTTTTAAGTTTTAATGCTGCTCATTACTTTCAGTTGAAAATACATTATTTATTTTCTCTTTGTTTTTTTTTTAAATAATGCTAGAAAATCCTGCACCCCCTTCATGGAAATTGTCTTCCCGCATGATTAATTCCTCCATGGAAATATCCTCCCACGTAGCCTGCTCCCCCGATACACCCGGACCCAACACGAAAAATACCCCTGAAAACGTCTGTACACTTCCTAATAACCATTACTGTATGTAAACAATGGTCAAAGTTTGTACCTTGCAGCCCCTCCCCCGGGGACTGTGGGGGATGAAGTCGTCCCCAAAGACATAGTTGTTAGGTTTTCAACTAAGCTGAACAGAATGGCTATCTCAAAATTTTGATTTGGTGTCTTTGGGGAAAAATGAGCGTGGGAGGGGGCCTAGGTGCCCTCCAATTTTTTGGTCAATTAAAAAGAGCACTAAAACTTTTAATTTCCGTTAGAGCGAGCCCTCTCGCGACATTCTAGGACCATTGGGTCAATACGATCACCCCTGGGGAAAAAAATAAATAAATAAACACGCATCTGTTATCTGCCTTCTGGCAAAAAATACAAAATTCCACATTTTTTTGTAGATAGGAGCTTGAAATGTCTAAAATAGGGTTCTCTGATGCGCTGAATCTCAAGGTGTGATTTTCGTTAAGATTCCATGACTTTTAGGGGGTGTTTCCCCTTATTTTCTAGAATAAGGCAAATTTTCTCAGGGTCGTGACTTTTGATGGGTAAGACTAAACTTGATGAAACTTATATATTTGAAATCAGCATTAAAATGCGATTCCTTTGATGTAACTATTGGTATAAAAATTCAGTTTTTTTAGAGTTTCGGTTACTGTGCCGGGTCGCTCCTTACAACAGTTCGTTACCACGAACTGTTTGATCAACTTCATGTAATCAATATAAATCAATTCATACACGAATCATGTGATTATGTGTTGTCTTTGAGTCAAAACACATTGAGAAGTCGTCAAAAAACCCTAATAAATTCTTTGCATATATTGTTATGCCAGTATTTTTCATGGATTTGATAGTTTTCTCATTAGAAGTACATTATACAAATTATTGAATGCTAAATCCCTCATCCATTAAAGTAGCGTCATTTGTAGATAGCATTGCCAACCAATCAGATCGTGTTAATTTTACTATTACATAAAGATAACACTATCATTAGGAAGAACATGTTATCGTTGATATGTCGAATTTCTACAAATTTGTAAATTGATGTGAATTGTCAGTAATAAGTTTTTCCAATGTTTCCCAATAAGAAGCTTACAGACAACCAGTTTATATTATATATTTACTTACAGAAGATTTATTGTATAGTTTTTATTTCGCAATATTATATCCTCATTCAATCATCAATGTACTCAATAAACGTTTGCTTTTTCATTAACGTTTTTATCGAAATATTCTCTTATTGTATGACACTATTGTATGATTACATAAAAAAACTAGTTTTTTTAACTGAAAGTAAGGAGCGACATTAAAACTTAAAACGAACAGAAATTACTCCGTATATGAAATGGGTTGTCCCCTCCGCAATCCCTCCCTCTTTACGCTAAAGTTTTTAATTGTTTTGAAAATCAGAATTGTGGCAAAGCGTCAAACTTTAGCGTAAAGAGCGAGGCGTTGAGGAGGGGACAACCCATTTCATATACAGAGTAATTTCTGTTCGTTTTAAGTTTTAATGTCGCTCCTTACTTTCAGTTAAAAAAACTAGTTTTTTTATGTAATTTCTGAACGTTTTTGAATTAATTCATGTTTGATTTTGGCTCTCAACACATAAATTATTAAAATGAAATTTGTATATTAATTCCTTTTTTGGCTAAATGGCTTTCTCTTAGTTTTGATCAGACGATTTTGAGAAATAAGGGATGGGGAAAGCTTAGTTGCCATGCAATTTTTCGGTTACATAAAAAGGCAACTATAAATTTTAATTTTTAACGAATATTTTTATTAGTAAAAAATATACGTAACTTAAGAATTAGCTTACGTAACAAACTTTTATATTCTTAAATTTTTATTATGTATATGAGGGGGTTTGTACCCTCATTAATACCTCGCTCTTTACACTAAATCTTAAGTTTTGTCCCAATTCTTTAAGAATGACCCCTGAATCCGAAAGGGCGTAGAATAAATAGTTGAAATTATTAAAAATATTAAAGCATAAAGAGCGAGGTATTTATCTCCACCTAAATACCTCGCTCTTTATGCTAAAGTATTTTTAGAGCCCCTCATATGCGTAATAATCTCTGTTCGTTTTAAGTTTCAATGCTACTCCTTACTTTCAATTGCAAAAACTTGTCCATGTTTATTTTTTCATTGTTTTTTTATAGTAATTTTAGAAAACCCTGCGCCCTTTTAATTGAATTTCTGTTCCCCCTTGAGATATTTCTCCAAGGAAAGACCCTCCCACATAGCTCCCTCCCCTCAACCCCACCTCCAAAACCAAAAAAAAATCCCCTGAAAACGCTGTACACTTCCCAATAACCATTATTATATGTAAACACTGGCCGAAGTTTGTAACTTGCAGCCCCTCCCCCAGGGACTGTGGGGGAGTAAGTCATTCCCAAGGACATAGTTATTATGGTTTTTGACTATGCAGAACAAAATGGCTATTTCAAAATTTTGATCCGTTGATTTTGGAGAAAAAATGAGCGTGGGAGGGGGCCTAGGTGCCCTCCAATTTTTTTGGTCACTTAAAAAGGGCACTAGAACTTTTCATTTCCGTCAGAATGAGCCCTCTTGCGACATTCTAGGACCACTTGGTCGATACGATGACCCCTGGGGGAAAAAAACAAAAAAAAAAAACAAAAAACAAACAAACAAATAAACACGCACCCGTGATTTGTCTTCTGGCAAAAAATACGAAATTCCACATTTTTGTAGATAGGAGCTTGAAACTTCTACAATAGGGTTCTCTGATACGCTGAATCTGATGGTGTGATTTTCGTGATGAAAATCATGAAAAGAATGATGGTGTGATGGTGTGATTCTATGACTTTTAGGGGTTGTTTTCCCCTATTTTTTAAAATAAGGCAAATTTTCTCAGGCTCGTAACTTTTGATGGGTAAGACTAAACTTGATAAAACTTATATATTTAAAATCAGCATTAAAATGCGATTCTTTTTTGGAGTTTTGGTTGCTATTGAGCTGGGTCGCTCCTTACTACAGTTCGTTACCACGAACTGTTTCAAATCTTTCAGTTACCCACCATCTCTTTTTTTATTGCAATCTATCCCTTTTTTCTACATTTGATTACCCTATATCTATATAATTGTAATCTAGGCTTGAATATAGTGGTATATATAGAATGAACTTCATCTTTTATATATTTCGTCGAAGTTCTAATAGTTTTGAATTAAAGCAATTGTGATTATAAAGGTGAACACAACTATTCTCTAATCCAAAACAAATACAGTACTGAGTTGATTTAGTTGATCTGTTACTGAAGTTTCCAAATGATCTACAAGGTCTTTTTTATTTATTTGAAGATATTGCTTTCCCCTAGGGCAGTGCTTCCCAACCTGTGATATGCATGCCGCTAAAGGTGCTCGGAAACCTGTGACGGGGTACACAAAAAACATCATTAATGGCAGATCTGATAACTTGGTAATGTTGCCACAATATATTCTCTGAGGACAACCTAACTTTTATACATAATAATGATAGACGGTAATAAGCTTACCTAAGCTATGGATGTCCGGTGATTGATTTTTCTAAGGATAATTTCGACAGGACCTGGGCCTCTCATCATCAGGTTAAGTGATTTTACTTTCTGGCAAGAAATTTGAATTTAACCTGATGATGACAGCACATAGCCATTCTTGGTAATACGGGACCCAGAGATCGTATCATGCTGCAGCAATGCACTGCAGGGCCGACACAGGGACCTTAGTAGTCAAGAAGCGTCGTTAATCTGATACAATACAATACAATACACATGGCCATTTTTTGCTGATTCAGGAATGTTAACTATTATCTCGATTAGTCTCAAAACGCTTTTTTTCTTATAATTTTGTTTACTAAACAATTTAGTTAGATCTGTTTTTGTTTTCTAGCATTATAATAATAATAATTTATTTGAACTCTCTATACATACCAAAATACATTTAGAGGAGTATGGAGAAAGAAACATACATAATAAAAACACTTATCATCGCAAACACTAAAAAATACACTAATAAAGACCCATACGTATCTACGCATCTCAAATACGTATCTACCATACGCAGCTCAAAAACTCCGTAACACTTGGAGATGCAACTGTTACGAGACCAAATAGGAACACGGAGAACGTACTTACAAAATTTACGAAAGTACTTACAAAAGTACGTTCAATAATTGCAAAATTATCAAATAATTTTGCAATAATTGAACAAACTGTAATCGGACGATAAGAGTCACAAGATTGAGGGTCCTTATTGTGTTGCGGAGCAACATTACTGCTTTCGTAGTTTTTTTTTTTTTTTCTTTTTTTTTTCACCGTGATCAGCGACCTGCAGCTCCGAAGTGGTAAGAGTTAAAAAGTTTGAGATTTTTCAGAGGGAAGGGAAACGTGAAACAGAGTAAAAAAATTCCAGAGAAGTTCCTAAAATTTCTAACAGTTTGCCATAAAAAAAATAAAACCGTTTTTTTCTTAGAAACTCTGCGTTCGATGTTTGGCGTCAAGTTAAGACGACCCTAGCTTCGGAAATAACCTTGTTAGAAATACAGTTATGCTGAACTCATGTAGAACTTTCATTTGTCTCTTCGAGAGCCGGAGCACAAAATTCCGTAGCTCTTACAGATTTCCCGGAAATAATTCCGGAAAAGTCCATCTCGTTCCGATTTTTTTTGGAATTTTCTGAAATTTTCGATTTTGATGTTTCTTATATTTTTATCGAGTAGTGCTATGAAAAGTATGCAAGAAGAAGTGAAGTGTTCTATATACCAAGTTGCTTCGTTCTCTAAGAAATAATTTCCGAAGTTTCGACGTTCTAGAGGTAACTTCTGTTCTGGACCAGCTAGAATTTTTTTTCCAATGCGGTTCGACAGGTCTCGATCTCCTAACAACTGGAGCTTACAATAGTTTCTCCGAAATAAAATTCCTTCTTTGGGTTTTTCTATTTGGAAGTTTTGTCATGCCCTCGGGGCAATTTAAATTTTTGGTGAATTTGGTTTGTTTTATATTTTCCTAGCTTAGACCATCAAAAGTTAAGCAGAAAACTATAAGACCTTATTTCCGTATCTCTTTCAGATTTCCCGGAAATAATTCCCGAAATGTGCGTCTCGAAACATAATACTTCGAATTGGCGTCAAGTTAAGACGGCCCTAGTTTCGGAAGAAAACGTTTTAGAGATAAAATAATTATGAATAATAGCTCCTAACAGAATAACGAGGAAAATCGTCTTTTCGAGGAAGTTACATCAATAGGGTTAGGACGCGAACAAGACGATAAAGTGAACTTTGATACTTTGCTCCATAGTAGCTGCGGATCGTTTCGGATATCACGAGACAGAATAGATACTTAACTTCTCTTCAATAGTAGTACAGCTTCCCAGTACTCTTCTTCAGTCGATCTTAGGATACTAAAAATTAAACCAGATCTGGGACGATCAAATTCGACCAAGATGTTAAACCAAAACTTGTGACGGTTCTTTGCAAGTTGTAGTTCCGGGTCATCGCTCCAGCCCTTTTTCCACGTACCAATCCTAATTCTCTCAGACGTTACTGCCACTGAGGCGGCTACTTCAAGCGAATGAGTAATCTCAGCAAGATAGCAATCTAGATCCAGGCTGCTGCCATTCAGCGTTTTAGAAAGAAGGTGAAAAGGAATTTTGAATTTAAATAGCATAGAATCCAAAACACTTTGATATAGTGGTACGAGTATACTGTAAGTCAATATTAACCCAGTGAATCTTCTAAAACCATTGAGGCTTTTGCCTGATTTATGGGATAAAAAATTCATATAAAAATTTTAAATGTAAATGATCACTTGTTTTGTTAACATTTCATTGGATACGTTAACAATGACACTCTGGAATTCCTGAACATTCGAGAGGACAAAATCGAGATCGGAAGTGGAACCAGAATGGCGAATGTAAGGGAAAGATTTGGACTTGGAAAGCAAAAACATATCACTTGGTATTGGAGAAAGGAGCAACTGTGTAAAAAGCACAGCAGTATCTTTGAGATATGAGGTGGAGCCACCACATACAACAAGCGATTTATTTGCTGATTTTACTTTGTGCATTAATTTTGACAGGGACGTACAAGCTGGCGTATATTGTTGGCTAGACTTAGCATTTCGATAATTAGTTGGCATATAAACACAGACAGGAATAATACTACCCAAATCAACTACGAGGTATAGATCTCTAGATTTAAAGCCACCACATCTAAACTTCTTATTTACAGCAATTAATAAGCCAGCAGATGGACGGCCAGCAGTAGTTTTAGCAGGGCTTATAAACAGTAAATAGTCAGACGAAACTTCTAGCATTGAAGAGTTATCCACACTAAGCAAGTGTTCGGTTAAACAGACAACATCATACATAAATAACAGGTTCTCAAGAGTTCTTAGTTTCTCCTGGGTGCCATTAATATTCTTAAAAAAATAAAGAAACTATTTCACTAGGACTGGAGCCCATATTAACGCGCAAGGTTCATAGTTTCACTTCTAACATCAGGCCACCGAGCAGGTAGGTGTTTTTTTTTTTTACCTCTAAACACGACAGACTGTTGCTTCGGTGATTGCCACCACAGCTCACACACGTGAAGGACTGCGCGTGACAGCTCTTGTCACGGTTGTTACTACTACCGGTATATTTGCTACATATAGTAGGATTAGAACAGTCTCTAGCAAAATGACCAAAGCCTTCACAATTGTGACATTTAATCGGCTTCTCAGTCAGCAACATAAACCGAAATAAACCATATTCAGTCCTGATTCTGTGTTTAATAGCACGATTTAATTCCTCTTTACATATGAATTTTAACTGCACTACCCATGTATTACCGTATTACCGAATAAGTATTTGTGAAACGTCATAGTCTATGTCCATCCTGATAATGCCAGCATGTTCGTATCTCACTACCTTCACTCGAACATTTCTTTGTTTGTGTTCGAGCAAAAATTATGTTTGAACCCGTGGAGGTTTTCCACGATAAAAATCTATTTTAAGAGGTAAGCGATTTGAAAAAGATTAAGAACCACTGCTCTAGGGCAGTCGGAAATTAAACAACCTAGTTCATTATTTGGAGCAAAACTCCAAATCAAAACAACACACGTTCAACACAAATTCAAAACTGAACACACGTTTATAGAAACCACCATTTTTGCGCTCCATAAAAAATAGCCAGTCCGTAAGGTGAGGAAAAATGAAATATACAAGTCCTTCTTCGGAGGAGGAAGCACGAGAGAAATGAGGGAAGCGTTGAAGGCTGTCTACCTTGTCCCCGCAATTTAAGAGGCAAGTCCGGTGAGTTTTCACATATACTGAGTTTCCAAATCTGTTGTATATTTAATTAGTGCCTTTAAAGCTCAGTCTTTATTAAGATAACAAAAAATAAAACTAATTTCTTAGAAATATTATTGGTGGTTATAATTACTGCGTGGAAGAGAGGTTCTCCACGATTAAAATTTATTTAAAGGGGTAAACGATTTGAAAAAGCTTGGGAACCACTGCTCTAGGGCAGTCGCGAATTAAACAACCTAGTTAATTATTTAGAGCAAATCTCCACATCAAAGCAGTCCCCCAAATGCTGTTGAAATGCCCGCAAAGGCTCAACTAAGATAATAGCTCTTACTTTCCACCAATCTTCGTTAACATCTAACAGCTACTTCAGGTAAATGTCGTGATGAGAAAGATTTATGGACTTCTTCCTCCCATACAAGTTAGACTGATTATGAAGATCCTATATAGCCTATTCTGGTAAATGTGTTGGGTGACATGAATTTACGGACCTCCTTCTCCTCCCCTGCAAGCATAGATTCAACAAATGCTAGATATAATGTAACTTACATGATCCCTAAAATGTTTAATTTCAGAGTTAAAACAGTTCTGTTTTGCTTCTTGTTAAGACTATTTAATAAGTTAGAAAAAATTAATGATTTTTATGTTGTATATTTTTTCTGAATAAACTACTGAAAATGATTCTGACTTCAGTGAACCTTTTCTGTTCTTTTTCATGATTCCCATACCAGAAAAATTTCCACCGATCAAAATAAAACAGAAAACGAAAACATTACGGTCTTCCTCTACCAAAATCTAGCTCCTGCATAAGGAAGTTGTCGAGAAAATTCCAAACTAGTAATTTTCCACTTTAGAAAGGGACTAAACAGATGAAAATGCAGGATGGTGTCAATCTGCTTTCCGAGTCTAGTTTCTTCTCTTCTTCGCAATCCTGGTTTCTATGGGACGTATATACTAGGTTTTATAATTCTAGCATCACCATACTGAATTTTGGCGGCAGAAAATCGTCAAAATTTGTTTTCACTCTGTTTACACGAAATTTATCGATTCTAGTTCGTATGTGAGATCGAGTAGAAGATAGGAAAGTTCTAACTGTGCCAATTGACTTGCCGTGTCGAGAACAAAAGAGATCCATACTTGACTCATAATCAAATTTTAATGTAGATTCAAGGGTTTGACATAGGAAAGCCAAGTAGTGTTAATAAGAAAACCTAACTGTGCTGCTTCTCTAGGATCAAATGACTTAGAAATTGCCAGAAGTCAAGCTTAATGCCTCGAAAACAGAAACCAATTTAATTCGCTTCCAAACACAGTATACTGTATATTGTACAAGAACTGGACATCTGGTGCCAAAAACTCGTAGAGTGTTGCAGCAACTGTGACCCATGGGCCACAGTTTTGAGGCAACATATGTAATTGTATTTCCCAGATAATAAATGTGTATGCTCCAGTGTCATGTTTGTAGAATAGTCACGATTATTTATTTGTAAGGTCAACATATAAATAGTGAAGTTTTGAAATAAGTTATCAAACAGTTCGTGGTAACGAACTGTAGTAAGGAGCGACCCGGCTCAATAGTAACCAAAACTCTAAAAAATTGAATTTTGATATCAATAGCTACATCAAAAGAATTGCATTCTAATGCTGATTTTAAATATATAAGTTTCATCAAGTTTAGTCTTTTCCATCAAAAGTTACGAGCCTGAGAAAATTTGCCTTATTTAAGAAAATGTGGGGGAAACACCCCCTAAAAGTCATAGAATCTTAACGAAAATCACACCATCAGATTCAGCGTATCAGAGAACCCTACTGTAGAAGTTTCAAGCTCCTATCTACAAAAATGTGGAATTTTGTATTTTTTGCCAGAAGACAAATCACGGGTGCGTGTTTATTTGTTTTTTTTTTTTTTCTTTTTCCCAGGGGTCATCGTATCGACCAAGTGGTCCCAGAATGTCGCAAGAGGGCTCATTCTAACGGAAAAGAAAAGTTCTAGTGCCCTTTTTAAGTGACCAAAAAAATTGGAGGGCATCTAGGCCCCCTCCCACGCTCATTTTTTTCCCAAAGTCAACGGATCAAAATTTTGAGATAGCCATTTTGTTCAGCATAGTAAAAAACCATAATAACTATATATTTGGGGATAATTTACTCCCCACAATCCCTGGGGGAGGGGCTGCAAGTTACAAACTTTGACCAGTGTTTACATATAGTAATGGTTATTGGGAAGTGTACAGACGTTTTCAGGGGGATTTTATTTTGTTTGGGGGGTGGGGCTGAGGGGAGGGGGATATGTTGGAGGATCTTTCCTTGGAGGAATCTGTCATGGGGGAAGAAAAATTCAAGGAAAAGGGCGCATGATTTTCTAGCATTACTATAAGAAAACAATGAAAAATAAACATGAAAACGTTTTTTCAAATGAAAGGAAGGAGTAGCATTGAAACTTAAAACGAACAGAGATTATTACGCATATGAGGGGTTCTAAAAATACTTTAGCATAAAGAGCGAGGTATTTAGGAGGAGATAAATACCTCGCTCTTTATGCTAAAGTATTTTTAGTAATTTCGACTATTTATTCTACGGCCTTTCTGATTCAGGGGTCATTCTTAAAGAATTGGGACAAAACTTAAGATTTAGTGTAAAGAGCGAGGTATTAACGAGGATACAAACCTCCTTGTATACATAATAAAAATATAAGATTATGAAAGTTTGTTACGTAAGTTGCTAATTTATAAGTTACGTATATTTTTTACTAATAAAAACGTTCGTTAACAATTAAAAGTTTTAGTTGCCTTTTTAAGCAACCGAAAAATTGGAGGGCAACTAGGCCTCCTTCTCCACCCCTTATTTCTCAAAATCGTCTGATCAAAACTAAGAGAAAGCCATTTAGCCAAAAAAAGAATTAATATACAAATTTCATTTTAATAATTTATCGGCGGAGAGCCAAAACCAAACATTCATTAATTCAAAAACGTTCAGAAATTAAATAAAAAAAAAACTATTTTTTTTTAGCTGAAAGTAAGGAGCGACATTAAAACTTAAAACAAACAGAAATTACTCCGTATATAAAATGGGTTGTCCCCTCCGCAATCCCTCGCTCTTTGCGCCAAAGTTTGACTCTTTACCACAATTCTACTTTTTAAAACAATTAAAAGCTTTAGCGTAAAGAGAGAGGGATTGCGGAGGGGACAACCCATTTTATATACGGAGTAATTTCTGTTCGTTTTAAGTTTTAATGCCACTCCTTACTTTCAGCTAAAAAAATTAGTTTTTTTTTTTTATTTAATCTATGTATGAAGCAATTGTCAAACGTTGTGTCAGCATTGTTTTTGCTTTTACTTGTATTAACACAGCGTTCTGTTTACTGCGGTTAATTGAAATCAGTGAAACTGTTCAATGAGTAAACTTTTATTTCTTACCATAAGGTTCATTTTCAAACAGTTCGTGGTAACGAACTGTAGTAAGGAGCGACCCGGCTCAATAGTAAACAGAACTCTAAAAAATGGAATTTTGATGTCAATAGTTACATCAAAAGAATCGCATTTTAATGCTGATTTTAAATATATAAGTTTCATCAAGTTTAGTTTTACCCATCAAAAGTTACGAGCCTGAGAAAATTTGCGTTATTTTAGAAAATAGGGGGAAACACCCCCTAAAAGTCATAGAATCTTAACGAAAATCACACCATCAGATTCAGCGTATCAGAAAACCCTGCTGTAGAAGTTGCAAGCTCCTATCTACAAAAATGTGGAATTTTATATTTTTTGCCAGAAGGCAGATCACGGATGCGTGTTTATTTGTTTGTTTGTTTTTTTGTTTTTGTTTTTTTTCCCAGGGGTAATCGTATCGACCCAGTTGTCCAAGAATGTTGTGAGAGGGCTCATTCTAACGGAAATGGAAAGTTCTAGTGCCCTTTTTAAGTGACCAAAAAAATTGGAGGGCACCTAGGCCCCCTCCCACGCTAATTATTTTCCCAAAGTCAACGGATCAAAATTCTGAGGTAACCATTTTATTCAGCGTAGTCAAAAAACCTTATAACTATGTCTTTGGGGACGACTTACTCCCCCACATTCCCCGTGGGAGGGGTTACAAGTTCAAAACTTTGACCAATGCTTACATATAGTAATGGTTATTGGGAAGTGTACAGGCGTTTTCAGGAGGATTTTTTGGTTGGAGGCCGGGGTTGAGAAGAGGGGGATATGCTGGGGGAACTTTACATCAAGGAATTCGTCATGGGGGAAGAAAATTTCCATGAAGGGAGCGCAGGATTTACTAGCATTACTTAAAAAAAAAACAATGAAAAAATAAATATGAAAAAGTTTGAATAAATATGAAAAACGAACAGAAATTATTACCTACATGAGTGGCTCACCTCCTCCTAATACCTCGCTCTTTATGCTAAAGCATTTTTAGTAATTTCAACTATTTATTCTGCGGCTTTTGTGATTCAGGGGTCATTCTGAATGAATTGGGACAAAATTTAAGCTTTAGTGTAAAGAGCGAGGTACTGACGAGGGGGAAAACCCCCTCATATATGTAATAAAAACATGAGAATACAAAAGTTCTTTACGTAAGCTAATTTATACGTATATCTTTTACTTATAAAAAGATTCGTAAAAAATGAAAAGTTCTAGTTGCCTTTTTAATTAACCGAAAATCGGAGGGCAACTAGGCTTCCTCCCCCGCTCTTTTTTTCTCAAAATCATTCGATCAAAATTATGAGAAAGCCATTTAGCCAAAAAAAAAATAAATATACAAATTTCGTTTTAATTATTCCTCTGCGGAAAGCCAAAATCAAAACATGCATTGATTCAAAAACGTTCAGAAATTAAATAAAAAAAAACAAGTTTTTAAATGAAAGTAAGGAGCGACATTAAAACTTAAAACGAACAGAAATTACTCCGTATATGTAAGGGGTTTTCTTCTCAACGCCCTGCTCTTTACGCTAAAGTTTTTTACTGTTTTAAAATCTAGAGGTAAGAGAAAGAGTCAAACTTTAGCGTAAAGAGTGGGGTGTTGAGAAGGAAAAGCCCCTTTCATATACGGAGTAATTTTTAAGTTTTAATGTCGCTCCTTACTTTCATTTAAAAAACTTGTTTTTTTATTTTTGTATGTAGGAAAGTGTACGTCTTCTTGTTTACTTTACCTGGCATTAAGTGTCTAAAATAAACATCAAAATCCAAAGTTTGAGAGAAAGATAAAAAAAGGGGAACTTTTGTTTCGAAATCAGGATTTCCACTATTATTTTCCAAAAATTTATGACAGATACAAAATTTTGTTTAGGTTGTCAAATAAATAATACGAATTTCTATCAGTATTTAAAGTTATTTGTTTTCTAAAATATTAAGCTTCGAAACTAGGGTTTCTACCTAGACAAAATGTATGAACTTCTCAGAATCAAAAGTTCAAAATAGAAAAAGTTATAAAGCAGCTTCATCTCTGAAAAACCAATGTAAGCTTCAGTTCTTAAAAGATCAAGATCTACCTATTGGGTTGGAAAAAATTCCACCGTGTCTAGAAAAAATGTTACCACTAGGATGTCAAGGAAATCGATGCACAATGACAAATTTAGTAATTACTTCTTAGAGTACAGTTCATTTTTGGATATAGAAGCGTGAATTTCTTATGGATTACTTTTCATAGCATTATGAAAATTATCCATAAGATATGAATGTATTTCTACAATATAATAAACATCAAAATCATAAGTTTGAAAAAAAAAATCTGGAACTTTTATGTTTCAAAATCAGGATTTACGGTATCATTCCCCAAGTTTTACGGAAGACACAGAAATTTGGTTTATGTTTTCGAAGCGATAGCACAAATTCTGTCAGTACTCTGTTTTTTGACTTCTAAAAAGTTTAGGTTCAAAGTTATTATATTTCACTTTTGATAAAATGAAGGAGATTCGCAAAAACAAACCCTTAAAATAGAAAAAGTCAGAGAAAGAATTTTTTTCGTAAAATCAGTTTAAACTCCAGCCCTAAGAAGACCAAGATCTCTCTATACGCGTTAGAAAGAATCCCATTTTGTCTAAAATTACCTCTAGGATGTCAAGAAAATCGATTTCCGGTGACAATCTTAGAAGTTATTTCACAGTGACCAGTTCATTTTCAGACATAAAAGAGTGTATGTCTTCTTGCTTAGTTTTCAAGGCATTTAACATCTAAAATATAATAAACATCAAAATCAAAAGATCTTAGAAAAAACGGAACTGAGTTCCGAAATCAAGATTTATGGTATTATTTCCAAAAATTTGCGAGAGATTCTGAAAAATTAGCTTAGGTTTTCGAAAAGAAAGTTCTATTAGCATTCAAAGTTATTTAAGTTCCAAAAAGTTTATCTTTGAAGCTAGGATATTTTACTTTGATAAAATGAAGGGACTTGGCAAAACCAATGCTTGAAAATAGAAAGCTCAGGGAAGGAATTTTAATTTTGGAACACCAATATCAATTCCAGTTCTTAGAAGATCAGGATCTGTCCATCCACGTCGGAAAAAAATCTACTCTATCTAGAGAAGTTACCTCTGACATATCAAAAAATCTAATGCGTCATGAAAACTTTGGAGATTATTGCTAAGTGAACAGAGTAATTTAGCATGTAAGAAAGTTCATGCCATCTTGCGTACTTTTCATAGCATTACTCAATTAAAATATATGAGGTATCAAATCAAAATCTTACAGGACAACACAAAAAAAACTGGGATTTGCCATTCTTGACCGACTTTTCCGAGATAATTTCCAATAAATCTAAAAGAGAATTGGGTTTTCAGTCTCCGGTTTAGAGATATAATTTAATGTTCTGCAGGAGTACAACATCTGAAAAAGCTTACTTTCCCAGCTAGGGTTTGACACCATCTGCAACACGGAGAAAGAAAAGGTTTTATTTTTTCTATAAAACTATCGGAAATTTTGCAAACTACGCAAGAACTTCCCTGCTCCGTTTCATAAGTGCCACGCCCAGGAAAAATACCGAGTTTGCATCTTTTACCACTTCGGAGCTACAGACCGCTATATAGTGGGTCAAGTAAAAGCTAAAGGAAAGCATAGTATTGTTACAAGAACCTTATGAATCAAGGAGGGAAGACAAGAGCCCCACCCCCCCATAACAAAATTAAAAATATAGAGTTGTGCTAATAAATGCAAATGAATAAAGGATAACCCCCAATACCACGGACTTCCAGAGCACTTGTGTGACCAACGGGCTACATTACTAATTCCCTTCACGAACATTGAAGGCTAAAAGCAGAAGATAAGACGACTGAACTGCGGCAGCTTATTCTTTAACAACAAAAAAAGATGCAGAAGCAGAGTTTGGCTCCGCAACACAAACCTTGGTTCCCATTGATGCGATTTTTTTTTCACGCAAAACGGCTCGCGGATAGCAGATGCCAAAAAATCTTAAAAATGTTCATACAGAAACGATTCACTGCAAACGATGAACCGCAAAATTATTATGAGATATTTAAAAGGCAAATGCACAGGAACAGGCTAGATTAAGTTCTAGAAGCCAAGAACAACATTCAAATGGCTAATATGTGAAGGGCTAAGTGTGTATGTCAAATATTAATGGAAAACTTCAGATAAACATGATTACTTTTTGAGTTACTTGCAATTTTTGGTTCTACAAAGCTTTCAATTCAGAATAACGGGTGCGGTTTGCAACAACTCAGTAGAAATATTTAAATGTAGCCGCTGAACCATTATGACGCATAAACTTGCAGCAAAAAAAAGGAAGAAATTTGTCGGATCGCGTCAGTGGGAACCAAGGGAAAGAGAGGAGGAATATATAGGGTATGGACTTGCACATTTCATAACAATGTTTTATGGTTCTAATCCCTCACCTTTCTGCCACCATCAAAGTTTTCATCAAGTTTTATTAGGATATTACTTTTTAAATTAATTGGGATTAATCTTTACTTGTTATAGAATCTAGATTGGTGACGCTTGATTATTTTTAAAGAGCCTAAATAGGCTCTTTGTGTGGCCATTATTTTCCGATGAATCATATTCTCAGCAGCTTCAGAGCAGAATATAAATCGACGGGAAAAAATTCCTAAGAATTGGGGTCACAGCCGCAAGGCCGTGTGGGGTAGTCAGTTTGAACCCCTCCCCTCTGAATACAGCCTTGTCGCTATGACCACAACTCTTAGGAACTGGGTTTGAACCCTCCCCTTCGAAAAAATGTCGGACTCTTAAAAACGCAACAAAAATACATATATTCAAATTTTGATGCGTTTTTTAAAGTTTTTTTTAACCCCTTTTCAGCCAAAAAATCCCGAATACGCCTTTGCATAGCAATCTATTCATTATGGACGCTTACACTGTTCTTAGTTTTTATTTTCATTTGTCGAGACTACTGGCCTAACATTTGCACTTCATTTACAACCACTTTATTTTCTTACATTCCACTAAGAAACATTATTCGAGTCGTAATAAAACTAATTACCTTTTTCCTACAGCCCTAAAAGTTTCAAAATTGTACAAAGTCCCAACATTAAAAGAATCGTAAATTCGATAGTAATGCTGTAAAAATTAAAAAAGATTAATGAATGAATGAACTTGTAATAATATTGAGTCCAGCAATAAAACTCAACAAACTGTAAGAGCCCGAGTAAAACGAAGATAGATTCAAAGAGGCGTTTCACCTGAGATCGAAGGCATAGGTTGGTGGGGGTGGATTATGACCAATCCCACACCTCAAAATACTAAAATACCAAAGTATACCATTCAAATAACCTTTGAAAACTTCGAGCATCACCTATGCCTCTGAGACGCAGTAATCGAGTTCATTCAGCCGTCACTTCCTAAACGGAAAGAAAATCAAAAGAAATATAATTACTTTGACTTGAAAAACATGTTTATTGATTTGTTCTTTTTTCTTCGTACAGTCTTAAGACGGCATTTCTGACTTTATAATTGAAGCTGTGGTGATTCGCAGCGTACTAAAAGAGCTTATCAAGATCGAAAGGCATCAAAACGGAAGTTAAATTGACACAAATATTAAGAATAAAGTAAAGGTAAATACCACGGCATTGGACTTCAAACTTCCTAAAATCGGTGCTGACCTCTGTTTCCTGGCTGAAGGGCCCTTCAGCCAGGAAGTGCAATGGGGGGCTGGAGTACAGCCATCCTGTGCTTTCGCACACCCTTCCTGTTTACCTTCCCCAGATAACCGTTAACAGCTGGGTCGACTCTGGCTGAGCTAACAGAGTCACACCACTGACCCTCGTTCCAAACCAAATAACCAGCGACACCAGGACTAGAGCCCCCTTCCTCAACTACAAATGATTTGAATTCTAGCGTGCCAACCACTCGGCTAGGTGAAGGATCTTGTGAAAAGGCTCAAAACGAAAAGGGCCCTTCTGGGGATGAACATTTTAATGTCAGTTCCCATTACCTTCTAAGATATATTAAATTAAAAAAAAACAAGTTTTTTTAAATGAAAGTAAGGAGCAACATTAAAACTTAAAGCGAACAGAAATTACTCCGTATATGAAAGGGGCTTTTCCTCCTCAACGCCTCCCTCTTTACGCTAAAGTTTGACTCTTTCTCTTAACTCTATTTTTAAAACAGTAAGAAACTTTAGCGTAAAGAGCGGGGCGTTGAGGAGGAAAAGCCCCTTTCATATACGGAGTAATTTCTGTTCGTTTTAAGTTTTAATGTTGCTCCTTACTTTCATTTAAAAAAAACTTGTTTTTTTATTTAATTTCTGGACGTTTTTGAATTAATGCATGTTTTGATCTTGGCTCTCCTCACATAAATAATTAAAACGAATTTTGCATATTAATTAATTGCAATTAATCGGAAGATTTTGAGAAAAAAGAAGTGAGGGAGGAGGTCTAGTTGTCCTCCAAGTTTTTGATTACTTAAAACAGAAACTAGAAGTTTTAATTTTTTACAAACGTTTTCATTGGTAAAAAATATACGTAACTTACGAATTAACTTACATAGCGAACTTCTATATTTGTATGTTTTTATTGCGTATATGAGGGGGTTCAACCCTCGTTGATACCTCGCTCTTTAAACTAAAGCTTAGATTTTGTCCCAATTCCTTAAGGATGACCTCTGAATCACAAAGGCCGTAGAATAAATAGTTGAAATTACTAAAAATACTTTAACGTAAAGAGTGAGGTATAATGAGGAGGTAAACCCCTCATATGCGTAATAATTTTTGTTCGTTTTAAGCTTTAATGCTGCTCTTTACTTTCAGTAGAAAAAACTTTTCATATTTATTTTTTCATTGTTTTTCCAAATAATGCTAGAAAATCCTGCGCCCCCTTCATTGAAATTCTCTTCCCTCATGAGAATCTTCTCCATGGAAATATCCTCCCACGTAACCTCCCCCCTCAGCTCTCCCTCCTAAACCAAAAAAATCCCCCTGAAAACGTCTGAACACTTCTCAGTAACCATTACTATATGTAAACACAGGTCAAAGTTTGCAACTTGCAGCCCCTCCCACGGGGACTGCGGGGGAGTAAGTCGTCCCTGAAGACATAGTTATCAGGTTTTTCGATTTTTCGACTATGGTGAATAAAATGGCTATCTCAGAATTATGGTCCGGTGACTTTTGGGAAAAAATGGGCGTGGGAGGGGGCCTAGATGCCCTCCAATTTTTTTGGTCACTTGAAAAGGGCACTAGAAATTTTAATTTCCGTTAGATTGAACCCTCTTGCGACATTCTATAACCACTCAGTCGATACGATCACCCCTGGGAAAAAAACAAACAAAAAAACAAACAAATAAACACGCATCCGTGATCTGTCTTCTGGCAAAAAATGCGAAATTCCACATTTTTGTAGATAGGAGCTTGAAACTTCTACATTAAGGTTCTCTGATACGCTGAATCTGATGGTGTGATTTCGTTAAGATTGTATGACTTTTAGGGGGTGTTTCCCTCTATTTTCTGAAATAAGGCAAATTTTCTCAGGCTCGTAACTTTTGATGAGTATAACTGATCTTGATGAAACTTATATACTTAAAATCAGCATTAAAATGCGATTCTTTTGATGTAAATATAGGTATCAATTTTTTTGAGTTTCGGTTACTATTGAGCCGGGTCGCTCTTTACTACAGTTCGTTACCACGAACTGTTTGATCATATTTTATTTATAATTTTATATCAATTTTCGAGTGAGATGTTTTTTTTTTTAGGAATTGCAATGGTTGACTCATAGGCTCTTGAAAGAAAAAGTAAAACAAGAAAACATAAATGCACTTTCTAAACACCCTCCAAAGCTAAAACAAAAGTTAAGGGGAAAATGAAGTAATAGCTTATTTAAAAAGACAAAGGAAATTTCCAAGCTTAATATTGAACCAAGAAGGGCTCTAACAATTTACAAGACTATAGGCTTGAGACTCTTTTTTAATTAAAATTAAATATTTCCTTAGGATATATATTCAGAGGCATACGGGGAAACATCCGAAAATTTTTTAGCGAAGAGCGGGAATATCAGATTCGACAATGGTAAAAACGATGGATGAGGAATTTTCGATGCAATCAAATTGGAGACTACAGTGCAAGAAGAATAATAAAATTTCGAGGAAATGTGAGTTGCAGCTTAAAAACTACAGTTGAAGTAACTCAACTAGAACAAAATAGGCTCATATAATGGCGAACAATTAAACCTCATTTGCAAATATTGCCAAGACAAATACTTTAAAGCAGAACAGCGGTCTGAAATTAAAAGTTTGCTTGCGTTTGCGTCAATAGAAGCCGACTTTGCACATCTTCCTGGTTATGGACCTTACTACTTCAGTCCCAACGGTCAAATACATCACAGAGCAGATGTCCCTCATACACATAATGATCAACAAAGAAAATTTACGCAATGGTATATTTTTCTTCCTCATGAAACATGTGCAGAACAAACTACACTAAACACAAGTGCAATCTTGATTTGATGACTGTCAGTGTATGGCTGACAACAACCCATTGCTCACGTTGCTAAACGCCCCCCCCCCACAACAACCCTAGCTCAAGCATGTTAGTTGCTATTCGAATTAAAAAAAAAGAATGTATTACGAGATGCATAACTGAATTGCACTGCGCCAGCACAGTAGCGAACCCAATAGTACAATATCATAGTTTAAATCGAAGACAATACAATGCTCCAAGGGTAATTGAATTAGCTATAGTTTTCCAAAATGAAAATGGCCAAGCTTCGCTTGTAAGAGAGCTAATTATCTACTAAAGAAACACCAATCCAAATTTACGCCAAACGGAGAGAGTCAGTGGGTGATATCCTGATTGGGAACCAACTGTTTATATGTCCATTGCAATTTTCGTTTGGCCATCAAAGTTGGAGCACTGACCTTTGGCTATCTTATGACGCTTCCACAATCATAACTAAGAAGACTGATCTCTACAAACCCAAAAGCCCGTGCATTAAAACAAATGCAACGCTATAAGTACCGATTTTCTATAATAAACGAATCTAATCAACTTATTTCTGTAGGTAAAAGTCTACACAAAGGCCCTCCTACATAATTATGATCCAGGATTATACACCATTCTACACAATTCTATTAAGCATCAAATAAATCCAATTAACTAAATGAAACTTTAAAACAATCGTTTATGATAATATTTTATTTTGCATAGTGTGTAGCTTTGGGAATGGATGGGCCCCCACGCGAGATTACGGCTTTTGAGGCTGGAAGGATTAGTCTAGTCTTTCGACAGTTTAAAACTGATTAGGTATTCATAATTGGCCAAATTTTTTGTTCTGCACGCTACACCAAGATCACTGGTTGATCACGTTGAACGCTCACCAACAAGTGATCTTGCTGGGACAAGATCACTTTTGTTACTTAACAAGAGCTAAGAGCTCATATGGCACTTGTGACGAGGTCGGAAGAGCCAAGAGCTAAGAGCTCATATGGCATGAGCTCTAGCAAAATTCTAAGAATCACTAGATTGATTTAAAGGAAAACTAAGGGCTTAATGCCGGTCGGGATTTAAAATAAGAGCTCTGAAACACATGGCCTTTCTAAATATCAAAATTTATTAAGGCAGGACGTACTCTCAAGGAATCTTCCTATACCTCCCATGTTAAACATTTGGAGTTTGCCTGACGTTCTTGAATTAGTGATTTCGGCGGTTTTTATCTCAATAGAAATAAAAAACATCCGGTGAATAGTTTGATCTAATCCAATCTTAAAGCCGAAAATTATTTTTTTTTATAATTCCAAAATAACTATAAAACCTGTTTCGGGTTTGCATTCTGGATTGCTATGCTTGACACTGTTGTTGTGGGGTATCAAAAACTAGAGCAAAAACTTTTCTATTCAACAATCAGAAACTTATTTCTATAATATAAACTTCCTGGCTGCAGTCCTTCCAAATACATTACATATTTGTGTCCCGAAGTCAAAAATTCCCCTCTAAAGACTAGATTCAGTTGTAATCGGAGCGTGTGAGAATGCATAAATTACACCAAGGGACTACCCACTCGGACTGTTCAGGAGCGATTCAGTCAAGTATTAGTTAGTTGTAACCTGTTTAAACAGAGTCTAGAGAATAAGTAGCGTGCAGACATCAAACTGCCGGTTAATAAATACATATACAAAATTAAATTGTATAAAATAATTACAGGAAGGATTGCTAAGGATAACCTGCGCCTTTGCGTAATTTTGAGTGAAAACCCCCTTAAGTTCGACCCTCTTATGTGTGTTTAGTTGAAGTGACGAAGAAAACTGATACCTTTGTGTTTGACCGACTTGCCACCAAAGAAAAAGAATTGACAAGGGAGTTAAATTTTTGGACTTTGGCTAGGCCTTAAGATCAAATCACCCACTCGTAAGTTAAAAATAACTAATTTTTTCTCATTTTTCCTCTCCTTTCAACCATCCCCCCCCCCATATGGTCAAATCGGGGAAAACAACTTTATCAAGTCAATTTGTGCAGGTCCCTGACACGCCTACCGTCCTAGCACATTTGCATCGTCCTAGCACATCCAGAAGCACCAAACTCGCCAAAGCACTGGAACCCCCCCAACTCCCCCAAAGAAAGCGGATCCAGTCCGGTTTATGTTAATCACGTATGTACGACATTTGCTTATTCTGCCCACCATGTTTCATCCCGATCTCTCCACTCTAAGCATTTTCCAAGATTTCTGGTTTCCCCCTTCAACTCCCCCCAATGTCACCAGATCTGGTCGGGATTTAAAATAAGAGCTCTGAGACACAAGTTCTTTCTAAATACCAAATTTCATTAAGATCTGGTCACCCATTCTTAAGTTTAAAATACCTGAATTTATCTAATTTTTCCAATTAAAATCCCCCCAACTCCCCCAAAGAGAGCGGATCCATGCCAATTATGTCAATCACGTATCTAAAACTTGTGCTTATTCTTCCCATCAAGTTTCATCCCGATCTCTCCACTTTAACTGTTTTCCAAGATTTCCGGTTTCCAATATTTCTGTTTCCCCCCTCCAGCCTCCTATGTCCCCGGATCCGATTCGAAATGAAAATGGAGCATCTGAGAAATGAAATCTTTCTATATATCAAGTTTCATTAGGATCCGATCACCCATTCATAGAACCCTCAATTTTCACGTTTTACAAGATTTACAGTTTTCCTCTCCAACTCCCCCCGATGTCAGCTCTAAAGAGCTCTGAAGCACAAGATCCTTCTAAATATCAAATTTCATTAAGATCTGATCGCCCATTCGTAAGTTACAAATGCCTCATATTTTCTAATTTTTCTGAATTACTCCCCCCCCCCAACCCCCCAAAGAGAGTGGATCCTGTACGGTTGTGTCATTCACGTATCTTGGACTTGTGCTTATTCTTCCCACCAAGTTCCATCCTGATGTAACCACTCTAAGCGTTTTCCAAGATTTTCAGTTCACCCCCAACTCCCCCAATGACACTGGATCCAGTCGAGAATGAAAATGAGAGATCTGAGTTACAAGATCCTTCTAAATATGAAATTTCATTAAGATCCGATCACTCCTTCGTAAGTTAAAAAAACCTCATTTTTTCTAATTTTTCAGAATTAGCCCTCCCCCAACTCCCCCAAAGAGAGTGGATCCGTTCCAGTTCTTTCAATCACGTATCTAGGACTTGTGCTTATTTTTTCCATTAAGTTTCATCCCGATCCCTCCACTCTAAGCGTTTTCCAAGATTTTAGGTTTCCCCCTTCAGCTCCCCCAATGTCACCGGATCCGGTTGGAATTCAAAATAAAAGCTCTGAGACACGATATCCTTCTAAATATCAAATCTCACAAGATCTGATCACCCGTTCTTAAGTTAAAAATACCTAATTTTTTCTAATTTCTCCGAATTAACCGCCCCCCACTCCCCCCCAGATGGTCGAATCGGGGAAACGACTATTTCTAATTTAACCTGGTCTGGTCCCTGATACGCCTGCCAAAATTTCATCGTCCTAGCTTATCTGGAAGTGCCTAAACTAGCAAAACCGGGACACACAGACCGACAAACAGACAGACCGATAGAATTTGCGATCGCTATATGTTACTTTGTTAATACCAAGTGTCATAAAAAGGGCACTGGAACTTTATCTGTCGGTCAATTATAGACAACATCATAAACAATTATAAACAACATGGTAAACAAAATTCCAAAAACCCCTTTTCATGAGTGATTTGATCTGGGTAGTCTTGCTTTGTGTATCTTAAAAGAGCGGTCTGGTCTGTATAGGGCATCTGTGAGGGGGTCCTATGAAATAAAGTTCTGTGCACATGTACTCACTCGGACATGCACTAGGGATGTCTTCAACCCTTAGAAACATTTAATATAGCCCAATAGTAAGGAAGAGAGTGGGACATTCGAGTAAGCTCAAATGACACGTTATGATGAAACCTTTTTGACTTTACAGCAATTTTTCATAGCAATTAACTGAAATAATAAACACGGAGTTGTGAAAACCATCTTTTTCAGTATTTTTCCTTTTATAATACATGAATTTTTTTTGTGTAACCATTATTCTTTTACCCAGCAAAATATTTAAAGAAGTATACACTATTATACATGTAGATACATTTTTGTGTGTGGTTTATTTGAAGTTTCCCACAAGTCTTCTGCTATTGGCTGAACCTTGCGAACTTTCTTGAAAAAGGTTAAATAAAGTTCAATTTTTTCCCGACGGCAATAAAGTAAACAAAGTTATGCGAGGAAAACGGTTTATTAGCGTTGTGGACAGCGTTGTTAACTTTATTGATGCCATGGGAGCCCCACTTAAAAATCTTTTATGGGGGTCCACGATCCCATTCCAAGTTCTCAAGAACTTGAAGATTTTCCTCGTATTTGCTAATATATTTAATATAACTCAATCATTTATTTTTTATTTTCATCCCCCAAACCGTTGTGGCCCGATTTGAAATAAATTCCCCCGCACATGGCTAGCTGTAGTAGCAGTAGTGTCCCGAAGTAAGATGCTCCCAAAAAGTTTCCCAGACGAGTGTCATATTTCCAGAAATCATAACAAATTTGACATAGCTTTCTACACCGAGTTGAGTTTCTTGCCTGAAGTAAATTTTGATTAGCTTCCAATGTTTGGAGTAGCCTATGTAATTTACATGATAAAAAACGCCGATAAAAACAGTCGTGAAAACTGATTTATTTGATGGGCAATTGAAGAATTCTATGGGAATTTAGCAGTGAATAATAGCTAAATATTTTTAAATCTACGTCGTCAACCAAAGCAGAAAAAAAGTCTGATGTTTATTATGTTCTTCGACTTCCTTTATGACATGTTAAGATTTATGAAGGGCTACGGCTTCCAAGCCGTATTTGGAAAACACTCCAAATATAGCAGAATCCTCAAAATCTGAATTCTTTTGTGGCATATGCGCACAAATAGATCACAAAATAAAGATGGGCAGTGTTTAACTGCAATTTGCATTTTTTTTATTTGCCAGTCGATTTTTCCCACCACACAGATAGAGATAAGTGCTAAGTCGAAAAGGAACGTACAAAAAGATTTCCTAATACATCAACAATTTTATTGACTTCAAGACGATAATCTGAAATGTCTCAGTTGAGAATCTTCTACCAAGATAATTGCGACGGTAACATTTCACTCAGTCGGAGGATGTTTGAAAGAGATCACCAGGGACCAAATCGATTATGTAGGAACAGACTAGTCGTTCAAAATCAATACATATTCCCCACAAAAACAATTACTAGAACTACCATTTGTGTTTGTCAGCCATTTTCTGTCGATTGGTTATATGTAAAAATAACTAGACAAAGCCTCCTTTCCTAATTATCTTTGCTCAGAATGAAACATTATGCTGTCGTCCTTACAACCCCGTGGCTTCAAACTACAATTGCTCAAAAATTATTTTGCGTTGGAATTAATTTTCTTTTTGAACATACGAATAGAAGAAAACATCAGATGGTAGCTTATTCTTGTCGTCTTTATAGAGAGGGGGGGCTGTCTCAAAGGCAAATGGGAGGGGCCTCTCATTATTGAAGTATTAATAACGCTCGAAGTTAAAAGAACTTCATTCAATATCTATCTTGTTTCAGTACCCCCAAGATTATCAAAATAATTTAGCTGGACAACGTTTAATGGAAGTGTTGGCCGACTTTCATCTAGCCTGATGTATGTTGAATGTTACAGATGAAGTTACCAATTCATTGTTAGCGATATAACTCTTATCATTTAGGCATTTTAAAATTATGATTAGAATAACGAATTGTATTTTTGACTGGATACCCCCCCCCCTTGCCTCCTGAGCAACGTCATTACACCATGCAAAAAATCTAGGAAATAAGAAACAAAGCAATCTGGGAATAATTGCAAGAACCATAAATTAGATGAAAATAAGATAAAATAAAATCAAAATAATCCACCAATCGTCTGCTTTGGGTTTACTGTCAAAAATCAAACTAAAATTAAGTTTACATTAGGTGGGCTTTCGTTTATCAGTTTGCTAAGATTTCATGTCTTTCAACAACGATGATTTCTCAAGCAAATCTAAGGACCCTGATCTCACTGCTCAGTAGATTTTTTTCAGGATATCGAAGTTCATTCTCTGAAGAGAGGTCTAACGATTTTGACAGGAATAGCATCAAATATTTCGTTCAATGTCTGACTGAGCTGGGAACTTTAAATGTAAGCAATTGTGACTGACATCCACAAGCTCTTAAACCTTAAAATTTTGATTAAAGAAGAAACGAAGATCTGCGCAGGACAATATCAGATCTGAGAAGTAAGGGTACTTGTTAATTAAACGAAACACTCTAGAATTAATTTTAGGTTAGATATCAGAAAACCAGTTTCATACCCACAGAGACAAATGATGGGCGATAGGATGCATTGGACTTACATAATTTGGGCTATATATTTGTAACTGAGTGGGGGTATGTCAGGTTATGTTATGCTAGGGGCGCTGTCTAAATACTTTACCGCCACCCCACACCCCTAATGTGCAAATATATAACCCAAATTATAGTATTACACAAACTAAAGGTTTTATGAAGGTTACATTTCATTAGGAGTAACCTAAACTTCACTTCTTGGATGTATTTCGTTTAATTAACAAGTACCGAAGTTAGAACTTAGCTAATTAATTAGCCAAACAAAAACGAGGCTATTGTCCCTTAATCTCTAAAAATTATGTTTGAGCCCACTTACCGAATAATAAGAGTGTTAGATCCGAAACAGCCAATGAAAATAAGTAGAAATTCGTGGCAGTGTGCAGAGAGCTATTTTTTATAATCACTATACATACACAAACATTTCCAATCAGACCACATATAAATATTACAACATAAATAACAGTTACTGGTATGAGTATGGATATTTCTATTCGTCTGGGCATTAGACAGCATTCTAGAAAGTCATAAATATCTTCAGTTGCGTTACTCCTTAGTGTACAATTACAGGGATCAATATATTCCGTATAGTTATCGAAGATATAGTCCGATGACTCTTCCATTGTACAATAAAAATTGTATAGATTTTTAGTCCGTTTTCGCAACAAGATTCACCTTCTGAGACCTGTTTTTCAGGTAGTAGAATGTTATTCAAATGTTTCGTCCATTTGCATTTTTCTGGCACTTTTCATTAGTGGCATTAATTGCGGTGATACTAATATTGAAGAGTGGCAGGAATGTCAAAATCTATGAGAAATGGCGGCCAAAGTCATCCCGTCACATAAATTAATTTCACACTTTTCTGCAACTCTGACCTAAAGTATGAGAAAATAAATAACGACATGTCACTGTAAATTAAATAATAGATAGAAATATTTCATTTTGTTTAATGACAGTTGGCCGAATCATAATTTGTTATATTAATTGATAAGCTAGACGTGGGCAAAGATGACAAACACGGAAAATCAAATGTATGCACGCAACTGTACCTGCCCTATAAGTTTTACTATTATTTTTTATAAATGCAACCAGAGCGTATAAAGGTTTGGCCAGAGCGTTTACAGTTTACAGCCTGTAATCTCATGATCAGGGCCGTTGAAAAAGAGGAGCTAAAGAAACTGGACTGGATAGGTTAGTTGACGATCTCTCCAAGCAGTGAAGTCATTGCTAACCTCTGTTTTAGGTATATTTGCTCAATGTTGTTCTGTTTTATTTTTATCTTCTTTAAAAAAATTCAAAAAATCCTTGCCCCCCCCCCCTGCATTTTCGTGATTTTTGCCACTGTTTACAGACATATTGCTATTACGAGCATACTGCACGATTCATCTAGTGGATGATGTGGTAGGATTTTTGTTTTTACGTATATAAATAGTTAACATAAGTGTCACAATCGATATGTTGTTCAAACGTTTTATTTAGCATGGAGTTAGTCAAGCATGCTTCTTAAAAAGATTTAAAAAAGCGACTCAACGGCAAAAATTTTGTTGATCATTTTGGTTTATCCACTCTCAATTAAGGGAATCTCAATAAGGGCATAACAGGAGCCCAAAACTATTCGGTTACTTTACTAATTTGACTTCTTAATAACTGATGTGAAAACTGCCTATTAATAACATTTTGTTTCAAAGCTATTAAGCCACATGCAAACAAATTTATGCGTATAACAGTAAAACAGGCATCTGGACACGCACGTAAATAGTTTAACCAAGTTATAATTCATTGGAGACAGTGGATTAATTAAACTATACCCAGAACTAACAAAACAAAAAACGTAGTGTTTTTATAAAGTATAAATTGCTATAACACCACTAGGAGAAGCTGATAGTAAAATAGATAGAGGCAACTCACCCCCCCCCTAAAAGTAATCCCAGTATCTAAGAAACCTTATTAGTTTAAAAAAGTGACATAGCCCCTTGCCAGTAGAATCAGAGGCAGCACTGTATCGCTGCATAAGGTAAACTCATTTGCCTTCCATTTATTATTTTTTTTGTTTTCTTCCCAGTTATATACAACCTTTCAATTTATTAACATATGTATGCAGTGTATTAAAACATACATTTAGAAAGAGAACCCTATTGTGGAGGCTTCAAATTCCAATTTACAAAAACGTGGAATTTGCAAAAAAAAAAAAATCGAGAAGCAAGGTCTAGGATTAGTTATTTTCTTATTCCAGTTGTGATTGCATTGAACCAATGGTCTTAGAAATTCAGGAAACGGATCATTCCAACGGAAATTCAAAATTCTAGTGGTATCTCTTAGTAACGAAAAAGATTTTAAGGAGGGAAAGGTTCGAAGGGATTTCTCCGTGAGGAGAGGGGTATTTCCAGCCGGAGCAATTTTCAACGGGGGAATTTTCCGTGGGAGGAAGTTTCAACAAGGGTGGGGGAATTTTCTAAATGATTTGAAAAACATTAGACATTAAATAAAAAACGTTTTTTCAAACGAAAATAAGGAAAATTTTTCAGGGGGAATTGTCTGGGGGAATTTGTAGCGAAGAGGGTATTGCCCGGAAGAATTTTACGCTGGAAAAAATTACCAGGGGGATTCACACGGGAGCTTTTCACGGGGCGGAATTTTCCAAGGAAAATTTTCCACGAAAGGGGAGGGGAGTTCCCAGCAGGCTTTGAAAAGACCGGAAATTGAATAAAAATCAAGTTTTATTAACTGAAAGCAAGGAGCAATATTAGAGCATAAAATGCATAGAAATTATTCAATATATGAGGGGGGACTGCCCCCTTCTCAATCCATCGTTACGCTAAAGTTTCTAGTGCTTCAAAAATTAGTTCTTCAATTCAACAGCTCTTATGTTTTAGGATTCGCTCTTGAAGAATTTGAACAAAAAGTCAAACTTTACCGTTAAGAGTAAGGGGTTGAGGCAACTGAAAATAAGGAGCATTTGGGAAACGGATTATCCATCGGAAATTCGAAATTCTAGCGCTAGTTTTAAGTAGCGACAAGGATTTTAAGGGAGAAAGGTCCGAAAAGATTTCTCCGTAAGGGGAAGGGTATTTAATTAAAATGTACAGAAGTTATTCTACGTATGAAGGGGGCTGTCCCCTTCTGAATCTATCATTACTCTAAAGTTTGTTTACTGCTTTTTAAAGCTTAGTTTTCCAAATCAATGGCTCTTATGCTTCAGGAGTTATTTTTAAAGAATTGGGACAAAAGTCAAACTTTAGCTTAAAGAGTAAGGGGTTGAGGAAGGGACAGTCCTCCTCATATACGGGATAATTTCTCAACGTTTTCAGCTGAAAACTTGTTTTTTATTTAGTTTACAAACAAAAACCACACAGTTCAAAATACATACGATTTTTCACAAAAGACAAGTGGCACTCGAGCTGATTAAACATTTCGAGAGGGAGGTTGGGGTAGCACCACTAGTATCTGTAAAGCTTAATTGGACTTGTGATGTTCTTTTTTGGTGTTGTGTTGCTGTTGATGATATAAAAAATAAAAAGGACATTATTCAAAATACAAATAATACTTTATGTTCATTTTTAGTTCGACCTGATTATTCTGTATAATTTCTCTTCACTTTTCATTTATTCATCTATAAAAGTATTTGTTATCTTTATGCTTGATGAGATTGTTCATTTTAATTTATTTCGTCTTGTGTTTCATTTATTCAATGCCAGTTATTTATGTTCGTCTTAGGTTCGAACTATTCTGTTATTCCATTTCTGCTTGTCTTAGAGTTTAACATGGCTTATTACTTTTTTCTGAGAAACTATTTTCTCATTTCTTTTTAATCAATCGTATACAGAGTAAATATTGTGCATTCCTTGTCCCTTTTCTTTATATGTCCTAAGGCGTTTCACAAATATTAAAAGGCAGTTGCAACGCGTCAATAACCACAACACTTACTAATTAACTTTCAGCACAAATAAGGGTATTTACTTAGTTCCAGATGAAATAAACCTGGCTCGATCAAAATCTGTGATTTTCTGGGTCAGGATCCCTGCGCTTGCGAAGCGTTTTCCTATATATTTTTTTTTCACGTTGTTCCTTCCTCAAGTTCAATTTCTTATCAAATAACTCGACATTTCCATATTTGTATTTAAATCTAATGAAATAGTCATAAATCATCTTTCACCAGTAAAGAAGTCGAAGACTGTAGACCTACTGCAGTAGTTTAATTGAGCCGTCTCCAGAATCTTTGCTTCTTCTGTTTATCAGAGCTCGCAGCCACAGTGAACTAACTATCGGTTATGTTTTTGTATTAGAAATTTGCTTCAGTAAGTAAAGTTTCTCACTCTTATTAGATTTTCTCAAGATTTTCCCAAGAGAGAAAATATTGTCCTTTTCCCGGGTGACAATAAGGTTGACACATGCTTTCTCCAATTTCTCTTGTTGTTAAAAACAAAGTAAGATATTTTGTTTCTGGAACTGTCTCAGGCTACTCATAGTGGCGGATCCAGGTGGGGAGCGCGCGCCCACCTAACGTAGTGATAGATTTGGGGTTGGAACTACTCGTTCTGGTTAGCGGTGGGATGAAAGTTTTTTTGTAATTGGCTTTTAACAGTTGAGTTATTCATAAGTTTTTAATTGTTAAGACTGTTTCTCTTTGCAAACAAGCTTGAAACAAAGTTTCAGTTACTTTGTGTGGTCTCTATTAGATTTTACTGATAACGCATACTACCTAGAAGCATTTAACTAAATTAAGATTTATCAAAGGCATCTCTCCGTATTACCACAAAAGCCAACTGGGAGGCGAAAATCTTCATTTCGTAACAACAAGAAGGGGAAATTTAAAATCCTAACCTCTTTGGGCTATCGAAATGATATTTCACGATTGTGCTGTCACAACGAGGCGGAAAAATTTAATATTTAAACTACTTTTACTGTTAAAAATTTGTTTTCGAGTCTTTCTACGGCGCAGTCAAAGAAATTGATATCTTTACTTTTTTGGCTTTTTCTGTTAAAAATTTGGGATTGCTTTATTTGCGAAGCGGGTGGTTTTTAGAACATTATTGTGTTTTAAGGAATTTGTATGATAGAAAGTAAATGTATGGCTTTGACTTTTTTCATTTGACTTTGACTTTTAAAAAACTAAAAATAAACTAAAAAACAAAACAAAATAAAAAAAAAGAAGAAACTAAAAGAAGAGAAAAAACTAAAAAAAGAAAAAACTAAAAAAGAGGAAAAGCTAAAAAAAGAAAAATAATAAAGAAAAAGGAAAAACTAAAAAAGAAAAAACCTTTAAAAAAGAACTAAAATAAAAGACAAAAAGACAAAAACTAAAGAAAAAGAAAAAAGAAAAAACCAAAAAAAGATAAAATGAAAAATAAAATAGAAACAAAAACTAAAAACCTAAATTAGGTAAAAAACTAAAAAAAAGAAAAAGAAATAAAGAAAAAAACTAAAAAAAACTAAAAAAAAGATAAAAACTAAAAAAAAAAGAAACTAAAAAAAGAAACAATTAAAACCGAAAAAAACTAAAAAAGAAAAAACTAAAAAAGAAAAAACTAAAAATGAAAAAATAAAAAAAATAAAAAAGAACTATACATGACGTCATATTCAATATGACGTCAAAAAAATAAAAATAAAAAACTAAAAAAAAAGGAAAAAAACTGAAAAAAAGATAAAAAATATAAATGACGCCATGTTCGCAAGGTGAAACCAGGCTTGCGGCTGATAGAGATATTAAAATCAGAAACGGCTAAGTGAACGAGCGATTCTGGCAGCCAAGAACAAAGTCGTCCGCAAAAACAACAATATTATTCTGACCAAGATTCGAGACCAGGCAGTCATTTACAAGTCAGTCGACACAGTTCTGGAATCAAATGAAGCGGTTAACTATCCATCCGAATTTTTAAATTCCCTGGATCTCCAGAGGATCTCTAGGCGTACCAATAATACTGTTGCGAAATATTAACCCACCAAAGCTTTGCAACGGCACGCGACTTGCCATAAAAAAAAACAATGGAAAACGTAATAGAGGCAACAACATTGACAGGGCCTACCAAGGATGAGGCTGTTCTTATTCCTCGCATTCCCATGATTCCAACGGATCTGCATTTTCAATTTGAAAGATTGCTATTCCCAATTCGATTAGCATTTGCAATCACCATCAACAAAGCTCAAGGGCAATCATTAGAAAAATCCAGTATAGATCTTAATACGGATTGTGTTTCCCATGGACAATTATTTGTTGCAAGTTCTAGAGTCGGTAAACCGGACGATCTATTTATATGCAGAGACAATGGCACTGGGAAGAATGTTGTATATCCACAAGTTTTACGCAGTTAAATGTCCACCCCAACCCCTTCAACCCGCTCCTCCCTCTAGCCCTGAAGCCTGCTCAACCCCCCCATCAAAAAAAGAAAACCTAAAAACCTGAAAAAACTAATTCCCCAAGAAATAGTCATTTAATATTTTTTTAAACTCTATGAGGTGGTCACTCCTCCTAACACTCACTGGAAGCGAATTCTATACAGAAAACCAGATGTCACACTACTTTCGATATCCACAACCAAGTTATCACATCTTCTTGTATCATGCTCATGAACAGAACTTCTGAAATGGTAAAACTCGTTAAAAGTTTCCGGGTCCAGATTATGCACAAAATATAACTAAAGAGAAGCACGTGAAGTGCACTATTAGAAGTGCAAAGATATTATTAATTTACGTTCCGGATTTCGGTGAGCAAATGGTGACCAATTTACTGCCTATTTCCATCTAATTAAAGCTTTGCGTTATATGACATATTGCCTCCTCTGTTAATCCTAAATCATTAATATAAAGGCCGAAGTCCTTAGAAATATCTGATCTTTAGTAAAGGTTCGTATAAATACACACTTAAAACTAAGTATATGAGTCGAAATAATCCTTCAAAGGTCGGAGTAGTCTTTTAAGATAACTAGATTTAAAAAAAATTGTTTACAAAGGAAGGCAATTAATTATGTGTTTATCTTTTTAATCTAGCCTGTACAGATGGGTCTCTTAATACTCAGTTTGAATCAGCAAAATAGCAATTCGTTTTAATATTCACAAACGAAGTGATGAAAAAAAGTAAAAATTCACACCACTTGAGTTAACCACGGGAACGGAATGCAACAAGAATATTATTTCAGAATTACTCACCTTCTCAATAACAACAGGTCACAAAATATAGCAATGTTTTTGAATAGGGGTTGCATATATTTGTCCATAAAATTGTATAGACTGCTATATATACAGCTCAGGATGTTTATACTTATTTTGATACATGCCATCCAATCTGTTTCCAAGAATAGTTGTTAGTGAATCAAAATTTTTAAAGGACAATTCTCTTACTTAATGCTAAATGCTAAAAGAATTTCTAATGAAAGAATTTCTTTCTAAAAGAATTTCTTAATGCCTAATGCTAAAAGAATTTCAAATTTGTATTTTTGTTTACAGACATATCGAGATTTATGCATTTGAATTGAATATCTGAAAATCTCAAGATTAAAGCAAATTAATCAGAAGTCTAAATCCTGAGAATTTAAATCATCACTTATACCTATCAAATACAAAAATAAAAAACACATAATTATTTGTTTTTTTAGGGACATTTAGACTCATATACTTAATTTGAAGCACATACCTACATGCATCCTTATTAGAGTTCATATTTTTCTGACGATTTTTGTCTTTATTCGAATGTTTTAGGATGAATAGAAGAGGAAATACTAACGAAGAGTTCTAAACTAACAGGGTCTAAACTGACAGGACTAGCCATTATAAACGTTCTCCATAATATTGAGGTAGACATCGACCGTGTAATAAATAGATATGGCAGGAATGGAAATAAAGAAATAGACTTTTTCTTATAAAATTATGAATTCTATAATTTAAGCAAAATATACCAAACTTTTAAAAGTAATAAGATGCGCTACGTTGTTATAAAAAGTGAAATTTTGATTAGTAAATTTTTGAAATTTCGTCCAAGTTGACACTGTTTATCAAAATTCTATTTTAAAAAATAGTGAGGGTTTTAAGTTAATGCTTTATTGTCTATAGTTAAAACCCTCGTTTTAAGTGTATTCTATATATTTCTATCTCTCTGTTCTACTTTTCTTGCTACAACCCAAAACGAACTAGTACTTAATGTTAAATACATCTTTTACAAATATACAAGTTGTATCTTAATCCTGATTTCCGACTCTTCATTACTATAATAATTACTAAGCGATGCAATAAGGTTAGGCGACATACTAAATGGGTTGACCTATACAAAAAGTCACAATGAATAAATGACCCCAAAAGATGGCGCAAGACTAATCTTTTTGACAAAACAAAGCTTAACTTACTCGCTATAGTGATCAGAAGTGCAAAGGCGAAAAATTATGCAGAAAAGATTAAATGTTATTAATTTTTTTACAAATGATGAACAGCTTTTTATTTTTTTATGGCGGGATGGTTTTTATAACTTACTATTGTATCAATATTTTTATATTATTTTAATTTCAACAGATTTATGAGGACTTTAACCCAGACTAGATTTTAGATTGAATTTATGACCATACTACCTACCTACGACGCATAATTTTCGAGGTTCCCTTTAAATTGCCAGTATTTGTTTGTTCGCAAGTTTATTGAAGCAAGCTACTATGCGCCCCCCGCTAAGAAAAATCTTGGATCCGCCCCTGGCTACTCATTGGCATACTTCATTGCCAGGAAATTTTCATTGTCTTTCCTTAGATTTTTTCTTCTAAAATATCCAAAGTTTTGTTTTGTCTGTGTTTATCTGAAGTTTCTTTGAAACCATTCATTCAAATGGTACGTTTAGTAGATAATGCAAATCATTGGTAGAGTTTGCAACAATTGCTAAATCACCAGTAAATGAAAAAAAAATTAGCAGGATGCATGATCACCATCATTCAAGGAATCATCAATTTTCAGGAAAACCACAAGAATTGCTTATTCAGAAAAGAGGCCTGATCTATATCCAAACTACCTCATGGGAAAAAAGAATGTTTTTTCCAAATAATTTACATTATCTTTTGTAAAATTAAACAAAAAAATAAGTTTTTTTAACTGAAAGTAAGGTGCGACATTAAAACTTAAAACGAACAGAAATTACTTCGTATATGAAAGGGGCTTCTTTCTCACCAACGCCCCGCTCTTTACGCTAAAGTTTGACTCTTTCTCTCAACTCTTCTTTTTAAAACAGAAAAAACTTTAGCGTAAAGAGCGGGGCGTTGGTGAGAAAGAAGCCCCTTTCATATACGAAGTAATTTCTGTTCGTTTTAAGTTTTAATGTCGCTCCTTACTTTCAGTTAAAAAAAACTTGTTTTTTTTTTGTTTAATTTCTGAACGTTTTTGAATCAATGCATGTTTTGGTTTTGGCTCTCCGCAGAGGAATAATTAAAACGAAATTTGTATTTTTTTTTTTTTTTTTTTGGCTAAATGGCTTTCTCATATTTCTGATCGAATGATTTTGAGAAAAAATAGCGGGGGAGGAACCCTTTTTGCCCTCCGATTTTTTGGTTAATTAAAAAGCAACTAGAACTTTTAATTTTATACGAATCTTTTTATTAGTAAAAGATATACGTAACTTATAAATTAGCTTACGTAAAGAAGTTTTATATTCTCATGTTTTTATTACATATATGAGGGGGATCACAAAAGCCGTAGAATAAATAGTTGAAATTACTAAGAATACTTAGCGTAAAGAGCAGGGTATTAGGAGGAGGTGAGCCCCTAATATGGGTAATAATTTCTGTTCGTTTTAAGTTTTTATTCTGCTCCTTACTTCTAGCTGAAAAAAAACTTTTTAATATTTATTTTTTCATTGTTTTTTTTATAATGCTAGTAAATCCTGCGCTCCCTTCATGGAAATTTTCTTCCACCATGACAAATTCCTCGATGGAAAGTTCCCCAAGCCTATCCCCCTCTTTTCAATCCCTCCCCCCAACCAAAAACTCCTCCTGAAAACGCCTGCACACTTCCCAATAACCATTACTATATGTAAGCACTGGTCAAAGTTTCTAACTTGTAGCCCCTCCCACTGGGACTGTGGGGAAATAAGTCGTCCCCAAAGACATAGTTATAAGGTTTTTCGACTACGCTAAATAAAATGGCTATCTCAGAATTTTGATCCGTTGACTTTGGGAAAATAATTAGCGTGGGAGGGGGCCTAGGTGCCCTCCAATTTTTTGGTCACTTAAAAAGGGCACTAGAACTTTTCATTTTCGTTAGAATGAGCCCTCTCGCAACATTCTAGGACAACTAGGTCGATACGATCACCCCTGGAAAAAAACAAACAAATAAACACGCATCCGTGATCTGCTTTCTGGCAAAAAATACAAAATTCCACATTTTTGTAGATAGGATCTTGAAACTTCTACAGTAGGGTTCTCTGATACGCTGAATCTGATGGTGTGATTTTTGTTAAGATTTTATGACTTTTAGGGGATGTTTCCCCCTATTTTCTAAAATAACGCAAATTTTCTCAGGCTCGTAACTTTTGAATGGTAAAACTAAACTTGATGAAACTTATATCTTTAAAATCAGCATTAAAATGCGATTCTTTTGATGTAGCTATTGGTATCAAAATTCCACTTTTTAGAGTTTTGGTTACTATTGAGCCGGGTCGCTCCTTACTACAGTTCGTTACCACGGACTGTTTGAAATCTTCAAAAACCTTAGACAAGAAAGACAGAATTACAACTGGTCGGCAATTCTTAGCATTACTTTTATTACCTTTCTTACCCATTGAATGAATTCGTATATTCTTCTATCAAGTAGGAAAGATCCCCGAGGAAAACACTAGTTTGGATTTTGGAAAAATGGAACTTGAATTTCACAGGTAGCACAGGAAAGATGCCCTCGTAAAGAGCCATATAGCTTCCATGTATTGATTATTATTATTATTGTTTTTTACCCACGCCACTTCGCATTGAAGAGGTGGTTGTAGAAACTTTTGACGGGGTTCATTTTATTGAAAATTTAAAGTTCTAGTGCTCTCCGAAAGTCCTTGGAAAAATAACCATCCATAGATAATACATACAGATAAGAGCTACTTACATTTCTACCAGAAGAGCATGTCCAATCTGCTGTTGGAAATATTGTGACACGGAAAAAAACGGTTGAAACCCAGACTTGAGAATTCTAAAAAGATATACGAATATCAGATAATGTTAACAAATACGATAAATGAAACTAAATACTCATTTCTTGGATGAAAAATAAACGGCAAGATAGGAGTGAGGTTTGTCAATAGAAATTGAAAATTTAAAGAACTGATAGCACAACATGTGCACGGGCAGAATCCGATTAACTGCTGTTTCTAAAAACTTAGATTTAATTGATTTTAAATTTATCCATCATATGTTATTAGCTTAAGAAAACTTGCACAAATGAAAAAAAGTTAAAAAAAAACACCAAATAAAGGGTTGAAATCCTGATAAAAATAACATAATCAAAATCAAAATGTATGAAAATTAATGGTGTTTCAAGTTGGTGCTAAGTTGGTTCATTAGTTGGTGCTAAAGTGGGTGTTTCAAGTTTTACCCACATGCAATTTTGTATTTTTCCCTAGAAGGATGGCAGCAGATGTATGCTAATTTTTGTTGTTTTGTTGGGAGGGGGAATCGTGCCGACCCAGTGTTTATGGACTTTTGAAAGAAGCCTCATTCTAACGAAAATTCTAAGTTCTTGCGGCCTTAAGTAGCGGCTCTTAACATGTATGCAGTCCACATAAACTGAACGGTTATTATAAACCGTTTGTATAAAAATAATTAAGATTGTAAGGCATTGCCTAGTTGCACATCGGAAGAGGACAATAGAAGTTTTATGAGAGGGGGATGGACTTCAAACCTACAAAGTGCATTTTCGTTTAAAATTTTCAGAACAAAATCTTGAGATTAATGTGGAGGACAGGGTATCCTCTAACCTCTTAATCTGGCGGAATATATGTCGACCATTCATGCAATATGGATTCTGAGAGGACAAGGGCACCAATCAGGGGAGATTTTACTGCCCCCTATATTTTAATGTTCACCCCCCCCACTTCAAGGGAAAATATCTTTTTATTTGTTTTTTAAATAATAAAAACTAAATTACCCCATCTTTGATTTTAAAAATATGTTCTTTCGCAGCTTCATTAAAACAAGAATACAAAATCCCTGTCCCCTTCTATTTTCAGGAATTAGTACCCCTTCTGCTGAAATGATAGCTTTGAATCAAAAATGGTAGTTTTCAAATGTATCGACTGTAATAAGTTGAACTTTAGCGTAAAGATTGTTTGGTGCTACCTTCAGGATTTCATTTGGGAAAATCTCATTTTATCCTGTAAAATTAACATACCAAAAGGAGATGTATTCTTGAAACACTGTGCTAAAAGTAAATAGGTTGCAGCCAACGTAAAAAGCAGGATATTAGATATTGGAGGCTTTCAAAGCAAACAGTTCGTGGTAACGAACTGTAAGTAAGGAGCGACTCGGCCCAGTAGTAACCGAAACTCTTAAAAAACAAAATCTTGATAACAATAGACACATAAAAAGAATTAGTTTTATATTCTGATTCCAAATATATGACACTCATTAAGTCTGATGTTACCCATCAAAAACAACGAGCCTGAGAAATTTGCGTGATTTTCGAAAAAGGGAGAAACGCCCCCAAAAGTCATGGAGTCTCAATGAAAATCGCACGATCAAATTGAGCGTATCAGAGACCTCTACTGTAGAGGTTTCAACCTCCAATCTACAAAATTGTATTTTGTTTTTTTCCAAGAAGAAAGATTACGGATGCAAGTTTTTTTTCCCAGGGGTGATCGTATCCAACAAAGGTCCTAGAATATCGGGAGAGGGCTCAGCCTGACGGAAATCAAACGTTCTAAGGCCCTTTAAGGTGACCGGAAAGAATTGACCCCCCTTTGCCCCCCCCCCCCCAAGTTCCCTTTTCTCCAAAGTCATCCAATTAAAATTTTGTAATAACCATTTTGTTCAGCATAGTTGAAAGGTCAGATAACTATACCTCTGGGGATAACATGACCTCCTAGAGCTCCTATGGAAAGGGCTGTTAGTAATAAAACTTGCCCATTATTTAAATATAGTATATGCTATTACGATGATTACGGACATTTTTATTTTTGGGAAAGGGGAATTTTCTACAAGGGGGGGGGAGGTTACATCTAAAAGGAATAATTTTCCGTGGGGAGGTCAGTTTTCGGGAGTAAACTTTCCTCGGCAAATTTTATATGGGGAAATTCCCCATATAATCCTTTTGGCGACTCAATTTTACAAGTGGAGATGAACCCAAGAAATTTTCAGCGGGGTTAGAATTGTGTGGGGGATATTTCCGATGAGGGGAAGGGGCTACTTGGGAGAAATTCTCCACGCGGAATTTTTCCCCGGGAGAAAATTTCCATTGAGGAGATGGATTTCAATGAAAAATAAGCCACGGAGGGGGGAAGTTCTGGCAAGATTTGAAAATTGATAGTGAATTAATGAAAATAAGTATTTTTTTTTCTAATGAAAGTTGGTTCAGAAGAATTTTTCCGGTGGAATTGTCGGCAGAAAATTTTCTGTGAGGATTTTCAACGAGAATGGAATTGTCCGAGGGGAATTTTCCGAGGGAATTTTACGCAGGAGAAACTTTCCATGGAGCAATTTTTATTGGGGGAAGGGGTAATTTTCCATGGAAGGGGAGGTGAATTTCCAGCATTATTTGAAAAATGATCACACATCAAATATAAAAAAAACACTTTTTCTTCAACTTAAAGTAAGGAGCAGCGTTAAAACTTAAAACGAACTGAAATATGTCCCAATTCTTCAAGAACGACTCCTGAAACAAAAGGACCTTTGAATTGGAATTATAAGATTTTTTCAAGAACTAAATACTTTAGCATAAAGAGCATACTATTGAGGAGGGGGAAGCTCCCCCTCATATATGGAATAATTTCTGTTGGTTTCAATGTTTCTCCCTACTTTCAGTAGAAAAACCTTGTTTTTAATTTAATTTAAATATTTTATTTACTTGATAATTGTCCTCTAACTTATTGGATAGTTACTACTCATTTTATGGTTTAAGGTCAGATCTTTACTTTCATTTGAAAATAATTCCCTTGTTAAAAACCTAATTACATAGAAGAGCAGATAAAAAAAAATATTCGAAACGAGGCTCTGTTATTTCATTACCTTTAACGTTTTTCTTTTTTTTTGGTTAAGGCACCCCACCTGTCTACTCTAGTAAGAGCCTCGGTAGGAGCTGTCGATTTTTCTACAATTTAACGCACTAGTATTCATCTTATTGCAAAATATTACATAAACAATTTTGTGATTTAAAAACTTTTCGTTCTTTTTTCTTGCTCAAGATTTCATACAGAACACAATCAGGTCTTGCGTTCTTTTTACTGGCTCAAAATCTCATATGACAACAACCGGTAAATACAACAGCGGGTAAAAAGGTAGGAGTACTCAGTTTTCATTTTTGAGCAAACTAAGGAATAACGTGACTATGTAAAAAAAAGATATGACGATTTACGTCACAAAAATAAACCAAAGGAGTTGTACAATTTTAACATGGAAGTATAGGAAGACCCTTTGACAAGATTAAATATAAAAAAACTAGTTTTTTTAACTTAAAGTAAGGAGCGACATTAAAACTTAAAACGAACCGAAATTACTCCGTATATGAAATGGGTTGTCCCCTCTGCAATCCCTCGCTCTTTACGCTAAAGCTTTTAATTGTTTTAAAAAGCAGAATTGTGGCAAAGAGTCAAACTTTAGCGTAAAGAGGGAGGGATTGCAGAGGGGAAAACCAATTTCATATACGGAGTGATTTCTGTTCGTTTTAAGTTTTAATGTCGCTCCTTATTTTCAGTTAAAAAAACTAGTTTTTTTATTTAATTTCTGAACGTTTTTTGAATCAATGCATGTTTGATTTTGGCTCCCCACACATAAATTATTAAAATGAAATTTGCATATTACTTCCTTTTTTGGCTAAATGGCTTTCTCTTAGTTTTGATCAGACGATTTTGAGAAATAAGGGGTGGGAAAGCCTAGTTGCCCTGCAATTTTTCGGTTACATAAAAAAGCAACTATAAATTTTAATTTTTAACGAATGTTTTCATTAGTAAAAAATATACGTAACTTAAGAATTAGCTTACGTAACAAAATTTATATTCTTAAATTTTTATTATGTATGTGAAGGGGTTAGTCCCCTCGTTAATACCTCGCTCTTTACACTAAATCTTATGTTTTGTCCCAATTCTTTAAGAATGACCACTGAATCCGAAAGGCCGTAGAATAAATAGTTGAAATTACTAAAATACTATAGCATAAAGAGCGAGGTATTTATCTCCTCCTATATACCTCGCTCTTTATGCTAAAGCATTTTTAGAACCCCTCATATGCGTAATAATCTCTGTTCGTTTTAAGTTTCAATGCTACGCCTTACTTTCAATTGAAAAAAACTGTTCCATAATTATTTTTTCATTGTTTTTTATAGTAATTTTAGAAAATCCTGCATCCTTTTCATTGAATTTCTGTTCCCCCATGACATATTTCTCCAAGGAAAGATCCTCCCACATGGCTCCCTCCCCTCAACTCCACCCTCAAAACCAAAAAAAAAATCCCCTGAAAACGCTGTACACTTCCTAATAACCATTATTATATGAAAACGCTGGCCGAAGTTTGTAACCTGCAGCCCCTCCCCCAGGGACTGTGGGGGAGTAAGTCATTCCCAAAGACATAGTTACTATGGTTTTCGACTATGCGGAACAAAATGGCTATCTCAAAATTTTAATCCGTTGACTTTGGAGAAAAAATGAGCGTGGGAGGGGGCCTAATTGCCCTCCAATTTTTTTGGTCACTTAAAAAGGGCACTAGAACTTTTAATTTCCGTTAGAATGAACCCTCTTGCGACATTCTAGGACCACTTGGTCGATACGATGACCCCTGGGAAAAAAAAACAAACAAACAAATAAACACGCACCCGGGATTCGTCTTCTGGCAAAAATACGAAATTCCACATTTTTGTAGATAGGAGCTTGAAACTTCTACAATCAGGTTCTCTGGTACGCTGAATCTGATGGTGTGATTTTCGTTAAGATTCTATGACTTTTAGGGGTTGTTTTCCCCTATGACGCATATATTTAAAATCAACATTAAAATGCGATTTTTTATGTAGCTATTGATATCAAAACCCCATTTTTTTACTGTTTTGGTTGCTATTGAGCCGGGTCGCTCCTTACTACAGTTCGTTACCACGAACTGTTTGATGATGGCTGATAAAGTATAAAACTGCCACTTGTTATTGTTAAAGTCGTAAATAGTTAGATATGCTTCTGTTGGTTTTGATTTCAAGTTGTCCAGTCAGCATAATTTCCATTTAGTTTTTTTCGTTGTCACTGCAAGGAATATTGTTCTTTCTCTTGCAGCTAAATTCATAACCATCCAGATTTCATACCTACAATAAGATTGTGGCAATTCAAAAGATGGTAGGTTACGCAGCTTAAATTTTAAAGGAAAGCAAAAAAAAACAACATTTTGTGGTTTTCGGTTGCTATTGCCGAGGAGTTGTTTGTAAAAGGTAGGGTTTTTTTCACCATGACCATAAGTAAAGCACAATTTTGATATGAAAAGCTCCAGATTCCAACTATTTTCATATTTGAGGAAAGGAGATATAATCTGATATGTAAAAAAACAAAAACTCTCTTAGTATTTTTAGAACCAAATAGGACATAGGAAAGCGGATTGAGCTAATCGATTGAACACATTCTACTTGATACGATAAGTTATAAATATCACTTTGACAAAAGGCACATGATATTGCTTTGCGAATCGCTATATACAGCTATAGCTACAATCAACAATAAAAATATAGAGATCACAGAGGTCAAAAGATTTGCTGATATCTCCTAATAGTGCCCTAATTGGTTTGATCATGAACATGTTAATGGTCTAAGTAATTAAAAAGGAATAAGACGTACACAAACTGGTTGAAACTGTAAGTGTTATATGAGTCATTTTTTTTGTTAGATCAAATCAAAATCTTTCAACAAGCGCATTGCGTAGATGGTTCGATGCATTCTCTTCTTCTTTGAAAATTAATAAATACAGCTGAACCAGACTGAAACGTAGTGGAACTCAAGAGGAAGTTCGGGTCTCTTCTAAAGGGGAGGGAGGAGGCAAAGTGAGCAACATTTTTTTATAGTTAGTTTAAAGTTTTTTTTTATAAAGTGTGTAATTGTATACAGTTTTTCCTATTTTAGGAAGCTCACCCCCTTTGCGGCTTCATTCTTCTCATGAAGTTACCAGGCAAAGCATAGATCCTGGAAATATAACGGTCCTCGTCTGTTATTAAATAAAAAAAAGCAAGTTTTTTCAACTGAAAGTAAGGAGCGACATAAAAACTTAAAACGAACAGAAATTACTTCGTATATGAAAGGGGCTGCTTCCTCATCAACGCCCCGCTCCTTACGCTAAAGTTTGACTCTTTCTCTCAACTCTTCTTTTTAAAACAGTAAAAAACTTTAGCGTAAAGAGTGGGGCGTTGATGAGGAAGCAGCCCCTTTCATATACGAAGTAATTTCTGTTCGTTTTAAGTTTTTATGTCGCTCCTTACTTTCAGTTGAAAAAACTTGCTTTTTTTTATTTAATAACAGACGAGGAGCATACAGACGAGACTTTTTAATAACAGACGAGATTGAATCTTCAAGCATCAGACAAGCGCCATTCTGTTTCTACGCTGCGCAAATTATACATTTGGAACCAAGGCCAATCTGACTCTATGTAAGTGTATTTGAAATATTTCTGAATTGAATCAGGAACTGTTTTTATGGCACTTGGTATTAACCAAGTGACATATAGCAATCGCCAATTCTGTCGGTCTGTCTGTCGGTCCCAGTTTTGCTACTTTAGGCACTTCTAGGTAAGCTAGGACGATAAAATATGGCAAGCGTATCAGGGACCGGACCAGATTAAATTAGAAATAGTCGTTTTCCCGATTTGACCATCTGGGGGGGGGGAGTGGGGGGCCGGTCAATTCGCAAAAAATAGAAAAAATGAAGTATTTTTAACTTATGAGTGGGTGATTGGATCTTAATGAAATTTGATTTTTGGAATGATATTCTGTTTCAGAGCTCTCATTTTAAATCCCGACCGGATCTGATGACATTGGGGGGAGTTGGAGGGGGAAACCTAAAGTCCCGGTTTTGCTACTTTAGGCACTTCCATGTAAGCTAGGACGATGAAATTTGGCAAGCGTATCAGGGACCGGACCAGATTAAATTAGAAATAGTCGTTTTCCAGATTTGATAATCTGGGGCGAGAGTGGGGGGCCGGTTAATTCGGAAAAAATAGAAAAAAAGCAAGTATTTTTAACTTATGAGCGGGTGATTGGATCTTAATGAAATTTGATGTTTGGAATGATATTGTGTCTCAGAGCTCTTATTTTAAATCCCGACCGAATCTGATGACATTGGGGGGAGTTGGAGGGGGGAAACCTAAAATCTTGGAAAACACTTAGAGTGGAGGGATCGGGATGAAACTTGATGGGAAAAAAAGCACAAGTCCCAGATACATGATTGACATAATCGGAACTGATTCGCTCTCTTTGGGGTAGTTGGGGGGGGGGAGTAATTCTTAAAAATTAGAAAAAATGAGGTATTTTCAACTTACGACCGGGTGATCGGATCTCAATGAAATTTGATATTTAGAAGAATATCGTGGCTCAAAGCTCTTATTTTAAACCCGACCAGATCTGGTGACATTGGGGGGGGGAGTTGGGAAGGGGAAACCTAAAACTTGGAAAACACTTAGAGTGGAGGGTTCGGGATGAAACTAGGTGGGAAAAACAGGAGTCCTAGATACATGATTGACATAACCAGAACGGATCCGCTCTCTTTGGGGTAGTTGGGGGGGGGTAATTCTGAAAAATTAGAAAAAATGAGGTATTTTTAACTTACGAACGGGTGATTGGATCTCCATGAAATTTGATGTTTAGAAGGATATCGTGTCTCAAAGCTCTTATTTTAAATCCTGACCGGATCTGGTGACATTGGGGGAAGTTTGGGATGGGGAAACCTAAAATGATGGAAAACGCTTAGATTGGAGAGATTGGGATGAAACTTGGTTGGAAAAATAAGCAGAAGTCTTGCATACGTGATTAACATAATTGGAACGAACCCGCTCAATTGGGGGGGGGGGGGTAATTCTGAAAAATAAGAAAAAATGACGTATTTTTAACTTACGAAGGAGTGATCGGATCTTCATGAAACTTCATATTTAGAAGGACCTCGTAACTCAGATATCTTATTTTAAATCTCAACCGGATCAAGCGTAATTGGGGGGGGGCAGTTGGGGGGACCGGAAATCTTAAAAAATACTTAAAGCGGTGAGATCAGGATGAAACTGGATGGGAAGAATAGAAACCTGTCTAAGATACGTGACTGACATAACTGGACAAGATCTGCTCTCTTTGCTGGAATTGGGGGAGGGAGTAATTTTGAAAATTGAGGTATTTGTAACTTACGAAAGGGTGACCAGATCTTAATGAAATTTGATATTTAGAAGGATCTTGTGCTTTAAAGTTCCAATTTCAAATTCCGACCAGATCCTGTGGCATTCGGGGGAGTTGGAGGGGGAAACCGGAATTCTTGGAAAACATGAAAATTGGGGTATTTTTATCTTACGAATAGATGATCGGATCGTAATGAAATTTGATTTTTAGAAGGAATTCATGTCTCAGAGCTCTTATTTCAAATCCCGACCAGATCTTTTGACATTGGGGGGAGTTGGAGGGGGAAATCTTGGAAAAACACTTGGAGTGGAGGAATCGGGATGAAGCTTGGTGGATAGAATAAACAAATGTCCTTGATACGTGATTGACAGAATCGTACTGGATTCGCTCTCTTTGGGGGAGTTGGGGGGAGGGGTTCAGTGATTTGGCGAATTCGGTGCTTCTTGACGTGCTAGGGCGATGAAAATTGGTAGGCGTGTCAGGGAGCTGCACAATTTGACTTGATAAAGTCGTTTTCCCAGATTCGACCATCTGGGGGGCAAATGGGAGAGAAAAAATTAGAAAAAATTAGGTATTTATAACTTACGAGTGGGTGATCGGATCTTAATGAATTTTGATATTTAGAAGGACTTTGTGACTCAGAGCTCTTATTTTAAATCTTGACCGCCATTAAGCCTCTTATTTTCCTTTTTAAATCAATCTATTGATTCATAGAATTTTGTTAGAGCACATACCATATGATCTCTTGGCTCTTAGCTCTTCTCGCCTCGTCACAAGTGCCATATGAGCTCTTAGCTCTTGTTTTTTTAAGCATTTTATAGAGCAAAAGCTTTATTTAAATTTAGTATCAATCCTCTCTTGAAAATAAAAGAAGTGTTCATTTCATGCTTCGTGCTTGCGAAAATTTTTTGTGCAATTTCGATTTTTCGTTTTCTCTTACTTGAGCTTAACAGAAAAAGCTGTTTTTTTTTTCAGCCTTATTTTACGGAATCAGTAAAAAATTTTAAGCTTACATAAAATAGAGAAGCTCCAATCCCTTTTGATGTTATTATCAGAGCAACCAAACTAGTGAATGCTGATTTAACACTGAAAACTTCCCATGAAGACCTTGCGTTTTCCCTTATTATCGGAGACCTTTTAAGAGCCAAGTCCCTTTTTTCTCACCGAGGCATGACAATCGCAAGGCCTTATACAATAAATGTAGCCTATATAAATTGTGAAGGGGGGCAAGTAGATTATCCTCCTATTAGGGAAGGAAACAATGACAGATTTTGAAAAAGGTGTATCTGAAAATTAGGCAAATGCATAAGAGTGGCAGAGCAACCAACTTCGAGTAGTGAAACTTCAATTTCTTTTGATTTTCATACTAATTTCACTGCGTGACAAATTAACAATACAACACGTGATACAACGGATACGAAGATATTTACAGTAGGTATCTAAAAAGTGAGTAGGTGCCTAAAATACTTGAAAGCGGTACCCTTAAAATTCATCAAAAACAAAATAAATACATAAATAATAGAATAAAAGTAATTAAAAAATAAATAATAATAATAAATAAACATACTCAAAATAAAAATAAGATGAGGCACCACGCTCAATTCACAAACCACACTTAAAATGAAATGTTAACCTTAACATCAGCACCGGCAACCATGATGTAACATTAATTAATAATTATCAATTAGATATAATTTTAAATTATTTTTAGATAGCGAAAAAGAAGATCGTGAATAAACGTAACTTTCATTAATGTTCTAAAACTTTATTATCGAATTTTTTGGAGAAAATCTAGATCGTTCAATTTGAATTTTAGGGCAAGGCAATTTTTCTGAATGGCTTCTTAAGTAGGGATGGATTAGGCATTGCAGATGGGACGCCTGGTGCTCTAATGATTATAGCATAAACCTCATTGCATATATCCTAAACCTCACTGCACATACCATGATGTTCGTTATCAAACAGTTCGTGGTAACGAACTGTAGCAAGGAGCGACCCGGCTCAATAGTAGCCAAAACTCTAAAAAATAGAATTTTGATAACAATAGCTACATCAAAAGAATCGCATTTTAATGCTGATTTTAAATATATAATTTTCGTCATGTTCAGTCTTACCAATCAAAAGTTACGAGCCCGAGAAAATTTGCGTTTTTTAGAAAATAGGAGGAAACACCCCCTAAAAGTCATAGAATCATAATGAAAATCACACCATCAGATTCAGCGTATCAGAGAACCGTACTGTAGAAGTTTCAAGCTCCTATCTACAAAAATGTGGAATGTTGTATTTTTTGCTAGAAGGCAGATCACGGATGCGTGTTTATTTGTTTGTTTTTGTTTTTTTTTCCCCAGGGGTGATCGTATCGACCCAGTTGTCCTAGAATGTTGTAAGAGGGCTCATTATAACGGAAATGAAAAGTTCTAGTGCCGTCCGGAAGTGACCAAAAAGTGACATTAAATGTTAAAACGAACAGAAATTACTTCGTATATGAAAGAGGCTGCTTCCTCATCAACGGCCCGCTCTTTACGCTAAAGTTTTTTACTGTTTTAAAAAGAAGAATTGAGAGAAAGTGTCAAACTTTAGCGTAAAGAGCGGGGCGTTGATGAGGAAGCAGCCTCTTTCATATACGAAGTAATTTCTGTTCGTTTTAAGTTTTAATGTCGCTCCTTACTTTCAGTTAAAAAAACTTGTTTTTTTATTTAATCATTACTTAATATTCAGTAATCCCAAGACAATTATGTGAATCCATTTTTTATTTGGGTTGAATTAAACTGATGTTATGATACGCGCTTGGGTAAAGTAACCCGGACGCATTTTATAGTACGAACCGAATTTTAATGAATCAAAACTAATCAATTCTGCTACACCTTTTTTCGAAAAAATGAATCAATTTAAGAAAAAAACGCTTTTTGAGCACAATAAACTCAGGTAGTTCACAAATTCCGAGTGCTTTAGTTGCTGACTCAGTATCAAGAAATTAATGAAAGCGCTTTTGAGCACAAAAAGCTCAGTCAGAGAATCAGATATTCAATAAATGCACTTTTGACTACAACAAAATCTGCTAGTTGAAGAAAACCAAATGCTTTAGTTACAAAACATTGTAATTAAAAAAAGTAGTTAGGTTTAAACTAGTTTTTGATACCAATAGTCAAACAGTTCGTGGTAACGAACTGTAGTAAGGAGCGACCCGGCTCAATAGTAACCAAAACTCTAAAAAATTGAAGTTTGATATCAATAGCTACATCAAAAGAATTGCATTTTAATGATGATTCTAAATATATAAGTTTCATCAAGTTTAGTCTTACCCATCAAAAGTTACGAGCCTGAGAAAACTTGCGTTATTTTAGACAATAGGGGGAAACACCCTCTAAAAGTCATAGAATCTTAACGAAAATCACATCATCAGATTCAGCGTATCAGAGAACCCTATTGTAGAAGTTTCAAGCTCCTATCTACAAAAATGTAGAATTTTGAATTTTTTGCCAGAAGGCAGATCACGGATGCGTGTTTATTTGTTTTTGTTTTTTTGTTTTTTTTTCCAGGGGTGATCGTATTCACCCAGTTGTCCTAAAATGTTGCAAGGGAGATCATTCTAACGGAAATGAAAAGTTCTAGTGCCCTTTTTAAGTGACCAAAAAAATTGGAGGACACCTAGGCCCCCTCCCACGCTAATTATTTTCCCAAAGTCAACGGATCAAAATTATAAGATAGCCATTTTATTCAGCGTAGTCCAAAAACCTTATAACTATGTCTATGGGGACAACTTACTCCCCCACAGTCCCCGTGGGAGGGGCTACAAGTTAAAAACTTTGACCAGTGCTTACATATAGTAATGGTTATTGGGAAGTGTACAGGCGTTTTCAGGAGGATTTTTTGGTTGGAGGCAGGGGTTGGGAAGAGGGGGATATTCTGGGGGAACTTTCCATTGAGGAATTTATCATGGGGGAAGAAAATTTCCATGAAGGGAGCGCAGGATTTACTAGCATTACATAAAAAAACATTGAAAAAATAAATATGAAAAAGTTTTTTCAGCTGGAAGTAAGGAGCAGCATTCAAACTTAAAACGAACAGAAATTATTACCCATATGAGGTGCTCACCTCCTCCTAATACCTCGCTCTTTACGCTAAAGTACTTTTAGTAATTTCAACTATTTACTGTACGGCTTTTGTGATGCAGGGGTCATTATTAATGAATTGGGACAAAACTTAAGCTTTAGTGTAAAGAACGAGGTACTGAGGAAGGGGCGAACCCCCTCATATATGTAATAAAAACATGAGAATACAAAAGTTCTTTACGTAAGCTAATTTATAAATTACGTATATCTTTTACTACTAAAAAGATTCGTAAAAAAATTAAAAGTTCTAGTTGCCTTTTTAATTAATCGAAAATCGGAGGGCAACTAGGCTTCCTCTCCCGCTCTTTTTTTCTCAAAATCATTCGATCAAAATTATGAGAAAGCCATTTAGCAAAAAAAAAAAAAATATGCAAATTTCGTTTTAATTATTCCTCTGCGGAGAGCCAAAGTCAAAACACGCATTGATTCAAAAACGTTCTGAAATTAAATAAAAAAAAAGATTTTTAACTGAAAGTAAGGAGCGACATTAAAACTTAAAACGAACAGAAATTACTTCGTATATGAAAGGGGCTGCTTCCTCATCAACGCCCCGCTCTTTACGCTAAAGTTTTTTACTGTTTTAAAAAGAAGAGTTGAGAGAAAGAGTCAAACTTCGTCTCCTCCACAATACCTCGCTCTGTACGCTAAAGTATTTTTAATAATTTCAACTATTTATTCTCCGGCCTTTGTGATTCAGGTGTCATTCTTAAAGAATTAAATAAAAAAACAAGTTTTTTTTAGATGAAAGTAAGGAGCGACATTACAACTTAAAACAAACAGAAATTAGAGTTTGACTCTTTCTCTTAACTCTACTTCTTAAAACAGTAAAAAAAAAACTTTAGCGTAAAGAGCTGGGCGTTGAGGAGGAAAAGCCCCTTTCATATACGGAGTAATTTCTGTTTGTGTTAAGTTGTAATGTCGCTCCTTACTTTCATTTAAAAAAACTTGTTTTTTTTATTTAATTTCTGGTGGGTTTTTAATTAATGCATGTTTTTATAATGGATATCCGCACATCTATATATATATATATATATATATATATATATATATATATATATATATATATATATATATATATATATATATATATATATATATATATATATATATATATATAAGTTTGCCTTTTTAAGTAACCAAAAATTGGAGGGCACTAGGCCTCTTCCTCCACCCCTTTTTTATCAAAATCGTTCGATCAAAACTATAAGAAAGCCATTTAGCCAAAAAATTGATATGCCAACTTCTTTTTAATTATTCATGTGTGGTGAGCCAAAATCAAAACATTAAACCTTTAAACAAACAGAAATTATTCCGTATATGAAAGTTGTTGTCCCTTCCTGAATACCTCGCTCTTTACGCTAAAGTTTTTTATTGTTTTAAAAAGTTGTGTGGTGAGAAAGAGTCAAACTATAGCGTAAAGAGCAAGGCCTTGATCAGGGGACAACCCCTCTCATATACGGAATAATTTCTGCTCCGAACAAACCAGTTTCTTTGTTAGTTTATTCGTTACTTTAGAAACAAATAAACCTGTATATTTGCACATTAGGAGGGGGGGTAATTGTAGCGGGTCTGCATGCAAAATGTTTTAGGTACAACTACTCTGCATATCATTAAGTAAGAAATGTCTTCTGACTTTAAACTGTCCAGATACTTTATCCCTCCCCTTATGTGCAAATATACAGCCCAAATTATATATTTCTTATCTATTCTGTCACTTGTCTTTGTCTTGCGCTAAGCTGAACTAAACTAAACGAAGAAACCGATTGGTTCTCGAGTGATATACACCGTAAACTTGAGGATGTGGCGTATAATACATAAGTACCAAAATTTCCTCTCCCTAGGGAAAATAAAAAGAAACGAAACTCAAATAAAATTCTCAAATTTGGAAAGCCTTATTTTCCACGGGGGGAAGGGGGTATTTTCTGGGGTGTAATAACCGGGGTTATTTTCCACGATTGGGGATTTTCCAGAGGAGGGGGTATTTTCCTGGGTTCTTTTCTGCAGGAGGAGGGGCTTCCACGGGAGATATTTTCAGGGGGATTTTTCGGAGGAGGATTTTCCGCAGGGGGTTATCTTCCTCAGGGGGTGTTTTCCAGGGGATATTTTCCGGGGGGGGGGTGTTTTCCTCAGGGAGGGGTATTTTCCTTGGGGTATTTTCAGGAGGTAAACGCCGGGGGAGGTATACGCCTAGTACTGTTAGAATAGAGTTAGAGTGGTGAATCTGGCTGAAAAAAGCCGAGTGTATACGACATTCACCTTCACCCACCCGAAAACTTGTTTACGCTATACTACTTTAGTCAGCAGCAGCTCATTGCTGACAATTTTAGCAAAAGCCAAGCACCAGCACTTAATATTTATGATTGTTTGATTTGTGTTTATCGTTTATAATATATTGCGTAATGTTTTTAAATTCACCAAGTAGCGTGTTTGCGAAATAGCTACTTTTCTTCACTACTGTTTGAACAGCGCATACTTCAGTAGCATCCCCTCTTGCCCCCCTCTTAAAAATTATGTAGATACACCCCTGGTCAAACTATAGCGTAAAGAGAACAGTTATTGAGGAGAGGGCAACGCCCTCTTATACAGAATAAATTCTGTTCATTTTAAGTTTCAATGTTGCTCCTTACTTTTAGTTGAAAAACTGTATTTTTCTATTCCTGATTTTTTTTTTTTTTTTTCCAAATAATGCCAGAAATCTACTTCTCCTACCATTGAAAATTCCCCCATGAAAAGATTCTTCCGTGGAAATTTCCTCCCACATAAAATAACCCTCAGGGAAATTTCATCCTCGCTGAATAATCCCCCAGGAAAATTTCCTACGGATAATTCCACCTGAAAAATTCTCCTTAGCCTACATTCATTAGAAATAAAAATAGTTTTTATTAAATTTCTTTATTGTTTTTCAAATCCTGCTCCGTGGAAAATGTTTCCCAGAAATTTTCCTCTCCCGGTGGAAAGTTTATCCCACGAAAAATTCCTCTGTGGAGAATTATCCCGTGGAAACCCCTCCCCCAACCTGGAAAATCTTCCAGGGCATTCCAACCCCGCCAAAAATTTCCCCCGGTTAATCTCCACATGTAAAACTTAATCTCCAAACAGAAAGTAAGACAAATAAAAAGAATTTCGCTGAGGAATTCTGGTAAATTCCCCCCATATAATTTTCACCGAAAAATACACCCCCAAAAACTTTCTTCCCCACGAAGAATTCTCCTTATAGAAAACACCAACCCCTGCAGAAAATAACCCACTAATAGAATGTTTGTATCCATCCCAAAAACAGATACTATATGTAAATAATGGGCAAATTTCATAACTTACAGTCCTTTCCTCAGGGGCTGTAGGCGGTCATGTCATCCACAGAGGTATAGTTATTGGGAATTTCAACTATGCTAAACAAAATGATTATCTCAAAATTTTGATTGGATGCCTTTGAAGATAGAGGGGTGTGGGAGGGGGCTAGTTTTCCTCCATTCTTTTCGGTCACTTTAAAACAGCACTAGAAAGTTTGATTTCTGTTCGGCTGAGCCCTCTTCGGATCATCTAGGAGCAATGGTTTGATATTATACATGGGCACTGGCAGGGGGTAGGAGGGGGAATGACCCCCTTGGAAATTTGGGACTATAAAGTAATTATAAGGAAACCAAGGAAAGAGAGCAAAATAGGGGAAAACCATGAAAAAAATGTGTGTCGTCCCATTGTTGGCTGCCTGCCAATAGATTTTTGACCCTTAATAAGGAAAATATAAGTTCTAATTTGTGACTGAGTGGCCCCTTTCCAGTTATCCAGCACATTTTTTCTATATGATTTGGTTGGAGGAACAAAAAAAACGAATTCTTCATTGTCAATAACAAAAACATAAGAGCCTAACTATTGATAACATTCAATAAAAAAATCAGTTTTTTATGGTGATCCGAAATATGCATTTATTTATTAGTAATTAGTGCAGTTATTAGTACACAAGAAAGCTCGTACAATTATAGAAAACACAAGGAAAACAACTTAATAAGGGGTAATTTCGGTAAAAATATGCCGTCAACTTTGGCTTGCATTGCAAGTGCCAAAGATCCGATAAATAAAGCTACTATAATCACAAATGTTTTCCCTGAACAGAATGATGGGAATTAATGTATTTTTCACCTGAACGGATACATTTTTTGTGTGTTATCATCATTTTCTCCAGGAGTGTTTGTATTTATCTAGTTGTCACTTTGAAAAGGATTTAATTTTTACAGTTATGATGTATAAAGGTGTCAAATATATTGCTTTTCGGTATTCAAAATTAAATTAAAATATTGAACTAAAGATTTTTATTGGATTTTCTTAATCATAGTTTTAATGTTTTACTTTGAACAAGCTACTTTGATAATGCGTTACTTTTTATTTACATAAATGTATTAAATATTTTGGTGTTTGATAACCAAGTTCAAAACTGTCAATATTGTTAAAAAATATCCGTCCAATGCTTCGGCATTGCTCAAAAGAGCTGAATGCTGGGAGTTTATATCTTAGGTTTTGTAAGTAGGCTATTGTTTAGTGTATTTTGTGTAATCACTTACTTTTTTCTTTTTATATACTTTTACTTTAATTGACATAAGTTTTCCATTGCCTTAACAAAAATGTTTGTTTCTAAGCTTCATTAAATAAAAACACAACAAGTTATTTTCTTCAATTGAAAGTAAGGAGCAACATTAAAACTTAAAACAAACAGAAAATATTACGTATATGAGGGGGCTGCCCCCCTCCTCAACACCTCGCTCTTCGCGCTACAGTTTTTTGGCACTTTAAAAAAGTTACTTGTTGTTCCAATTAAACGACCCTTGTGTTTCAGGAGTCATTTTAAAGAATTGGGACAAAATTTAAACTTTAGCGTGAAAAGCGAAGAACTGAGGAGAGGGCGATCCCCCTCATGTACATAATAATTTCTGTTCGTTTTGAAGTTTTAATGTTGTTCCTTACTTTCAGTTAAAAAAAAACTGCTTTTTTAATTTAATTTCTGATCGTTTTTTTTAATAGCGCCAGAATACCTGGCTCCACCTCCACGCAAAAAATCCCTCTCGCCACAGAATTATCTTCTGAACAATTCAATCCTGTTGAAAATTTACCCTGGACAATTAGCCATAACATCTCCATGCGTAAAATTGAACCGGTAAAGGGAAAGCAAGAAATGTAAAGAAATTTCGTATAGGAATTTTTACAAATTCACGCAGTGTAAAATTTCCCCTCAAATGTTCAACCCCTGAAAGCTTCTCTCTGCTTGGAATATCCTCCCCGTGCAAAATCCTCTCAGCAGAAAATTCATCCTCCCTACCCGAAAAATTTATACCTACTTCTCAATAACAAATTAAACAATGGACAAATTTTATAACTAAAAAATCTTTCCCCAGGGGCTTCAGGGGTTGATTTTATCTTCAAAGACATAGTTATTGGGCCTTTAAACCATGCTGAACAAAAACGCTATCTCAAAATTTTGATCGGACGATTTTGGCAAAAAGTGGCGTGGGAGGGAGCTTAGTTGCCCTCTGATTTTTTTGGTCACTTAAAAACGGCACTATAACTTTTTATTTTCGTTAGAATAAGTCCTCTTCCGATGTTTTCGGCCCACTGGGTCGATGCGATCACCCCTGGAGAAAAAAATAAAATAAACACGCATCCGTGATCTTTCTTCTGGCAAAAAAAAATACAAAATTCCACATTTTTGCAGATATGAGCTTGAAAACTCTACAGTAGGATTCTTTGATACGCTGAGAATCTGATGGTGTGATTTTTATTAAAATTCTATGACTTCAAGGGGATCTTTTCCCCTTTTTCGAAAATCAGACAAATTTTCTCAGGGTTGTAGCTTTTGATGAGTTAGACTGAATTTAATGAAATTTATATATTTGGAATCAGCATAATTATCCAATTCTTTTGATATATCTATTCGTATCAAAATTCCTTTTTTTAGAGTTTTGGTTACTATTGAGGCGGATTACTCCTTACGTATAGTTCGTTATTACGAACTGTGCGAATACCCATTAAAATTCAAACAGAGATAATTGAAATAATGATCGTTTTTTGCATTACCAAAAGTATCAAACAGTTCGTGGTAACGAACTGTAGTAACGAGCGACCCGGCTCGATAGTAACCAAAACTCTAAAAAACGGAATTTTGATACCAATAGCTACATCAAAAGAATCGGATTTTAATGCTAATTTTAAATATTTAAGTTTCATCAAGTTTAGTCTTACCCATCAAAAGTTACGAGCCTGTTAAAATTTGCCTTATTTTAGAAAATAGGGGGAAACACCCCCTAAAAGTCATAGAATCTTAACAAAAATAATACCATCAGATTCAGCGTATCAGAGAACCCTACCACAGAAGTTTCAAGCTCCTATCTACGAAAATGTGGAATTTTATATTTTTTGCCAGAAGGCAGATCGCGGATGCGTGTTTATTTGTTTGTTTGTTTGTTTTTTTTTGTTGTCTTTTTTGCCAGGGGTGACCGTATCGAACCAGTGGTCCTATAATTTTACGATAGGGCTCATTTTAAAAGAAATTAAAAGTTCTAGTGCCCTTTTTAAGTGGCTAAAAAATTGGAGGGCACCTATGCCCCCTCCCACGCTAATTATTTTCCCAAATCACCGAATCAAAATTCTGAGATAATCATTTTGTTCAATATAGTCGAAAAAACTTATAACTATGTCTTTGGAGACGACTTACTCCCCCATCGTCCCCGTGGGAGGGGCTACAAGTTACAAACTTTGACCAGTGCTTATATATAGTAATGGTTATTGGGAAGTGTACAAACAATTTAAGGGGGATTTTTTGGTTGAGGGGAGGGGTTGAGAAGAGGGGGATAAGTTAGGGGATAAGTTGGGGGAACTTTCCATGGAGGAATTTGTCATGGGGGAAGAAAATTCCCATGTACGGAGCACGGGATTTTCTAGCATTATTAAAAAAAAACGATGAAAAAATAAATATGAAAAGTTTTTTCAACTGAAAGTAAGGAGCAGCATTAAAACTTAAAACGAACAGAAATTATTACGCATAAGAGGGGTTCACCTCCTCCTAATACCTCGTTCTTTACGCTAAAGTATTTTTAGTAATTTCAACTATTTATTCTACGGCCTTTGTGATTCATGGGTAATTCTTAAAGAATTGAGACAAAATTTAAGTTTTAGCGTAAAGAGCGAGGTACTGACGAGGGGGTGAACCCCCTCATATACGTAATAAAAACATCTGAATACACAAGTTCGTTACGTAAGCTAACTCGTAAATTACGTATATCTATTACTAATAAAAAAGTTCTAGTTGCTTTTTTAAGTAATCAAAACATTGGAGGGCAACTAGGCCTCCTCCCCCGCTCCTTTTTTCTCAAAACCATTCGGTCAAAACCATGAGAAAGCCATTTAGCCCAAAAAATAAATATACAAATTTCGTTTCAATTATTCATCTGTGGAGAGCCAAAATCAAAACATGCATTAATTCAAAAACGTTCAGATTTAAAAAAAAAACAAACAAGTTATTTTAACTGAAAGTAAGGACCGACATTAAAACTTAAAACGAACAGAAGTTAATTTGTATATAAAAGGGGCTGCTCCCTCCTCAACGCTCCGCTTTTTACACTAAAGTTTTTTACTGTTTTAAAAAGTAGAGTTGAGAGAAAGAGTCAAACTTTAGCGTAAAGAGCGGGGCGTTGAGGAGGGAGCAGTCCCTTTCATATACGAAGTAATTTCTGTCCGTTTTAAGTTTTAATGTCGCTCCTTACTTTCAGTTTAAAAAAACTTGTTTTTTTTGTTTAATTCTATTCATAAGACTATACAGCTTCATGAAATATAATTAAACAAATAGAAAAGGTTATTCAGCTAAAGTAAAGAGCGAGTTTAAAACTAAAAAACGAATATAAATTAATCTGTATATAAGGGGGACTGCCCCCTTCTTAACACCTTGCTCATTAAACAAAAGTTTTTAGTGCTTTGAAAAAATTTGTCTTTTCAATTGCATATTTTCTTTAAAAATTTGGAAAAAAGCCAAACTTCAAAGTAAAGAGTAAGGAACTGAAAGTAAGGAGCGACATTAAAACTTAAAACGAACAGAAATTACTCCGTACATGAAATGGGTTGTCCCCTCCGCAATCCCTCGCTCTTTACGCTAAAGCTTTTAATTGTATTAAAAAGCAGAATTGTGGCAAAGAGTCAAACTTTAGCGTAAAGAGCGAGGGATTGCGGAGGAGACAACCCATTTCATATACGGAGTAATTTCTGTTCGTTTTAAGTTTTAATGTCGCTCCTTACTTTCAGTTAAAAAAACTAGTTTTTTTTATGTAATTTCTGAACGTTTTTGAATTAATGCATGTTTGATTTTGGCTCTCCACGCATAAATTATTAAAATGAAATTTGCATATTAATTCCTTTTTTGGCTAAATGGCTTTCTCTTATTTTTGATCAGACGATTTTGAGAAATAAGGGATGGGAAAGGAGGCCTAGTTGCCATGCAATTTTTCGGTTACATAAAAAGGCAACTATAAATTTTTATTTTTAACGAATTTTTCTATTAGTAAAAAATATACGTAACTTAAGAATTATCTTACGTAACAAACTTTTAAATTCTTTAGTCTTTATTATGTATATGAGAGGGTTTGTACCCTCGTTAATACCTCATTCTTTACACTAAATCGTAAGTTTTGTCCCAATTCTTTAAGAATGACCCCTGAATCAGAAAGGCCGTAGAATAATAGTTGAAATTACTAAAAATACTATAGCATAAAGAGCGAGGTATTTATCTCCTCCTAAATACCTCGCTCTTTATGCTAAAGTATTTTTAGAACCCCTCATATGCGTAATAATCTCTGTTCGTTTTAAGTTTCAATGCTACTCTTTACTTTCAATTGAAAAAAAACTTTTCCATGCTTATTTTTTCATTGTTTTTTTATAGTAATTTTAGAAAATCCTGCGCCCTTGTCATTGAATTTCTGTTCCCCCATGACATGTTTCTCCATGGAAAGATCCTCCCACATAGCCCCCTCCCCTCAACCCCACACCCAAAACCAAAAAAAAATCCCCTGAAACCGACTGTACACTTCCCAATAATCATTATTATATGTAAACATTGGTCGAAGTTTGTAACTTGCAGCCCCTCCCCCAGGGACTTTGGGGGAGTAAGTCATTCCCAAAGACATAGTTATTATGGTTTTTGACTATGCGGAACAAAATGGCTATCTCAAAATTTTGATCTGTTGACTTTGGAGAAAAAATGAGCGTGGGAGGGGGCCTAGGTGCCCTCCAATGTTTTTGGTCACTTAAAAAGGGAACTAGAACTTTTCATTTCCGTTAGAATGAGCCCTCTTGCGACATTCCAGGGCCACTTGGTCGATACGATGACCCCTGGGAAAAAAACAAACAAATAAACACGCACCCGTGATTTGTCTTCTGGCAAAAATACGAAATTCCACATTTTTGTAGATAGGAGCTTGAAAATTTTACTACAGGGTTCTCTGATACGCCGAATGCCACGGTGTGATTTTCGTTAAGATTCTGTGACTTTTAGGGGGTGTTTCCCCCTATTTTCTAAAATGAGGCAAATTTTTTCAGGCTCGTAACTTTTGATGACAAAGACTAAATTTGATGAAACTTATAGATTTAAAATCAGCATAAAAATCTGATTCTTTTGATGTATATTTTAGCATCAAAATTCCGTTTTTAGAGTTTCGTTTACTGTTGAGCCGGGTCGCTCGTTACCACGAACTGTTTGAAAAGAAAATAATTCGGTATTTCGGGGCTTCTGACATTATTACTCCTTTGCGGAAGATAGGCTCAAAATTGAAAAAGGATTATATTTTTTTCTCTGGGCCCCTTCCACCTCTTAGTTCGTTTATTTTCCCGTTAGTTTTCACCTGTTTTCGCTTTATAGTTGTGTTATCTCTTAGCAGTTCTTTAGTTAGTTGAGTTATGGTTGTTGTATATATGTTTTATCGCTCGTAGAGTTGAGTTATTTTCAAATTATACTCCATAATAGAGAGGCTCCGAACACCCAGCATTGTATATTAAGCTCTGAATCTGACGTTTTTTCTAACGTGACCAGATTCGTCCTGCGGCCTGCACCCTTATCATTGAATTTTTCTTCCCCCATGACATATTTCTCCAAGGAAAGATCCTCCCACATAGCCCCTCCCCTCAATCCTACCCCCAAAACCAAAATAATCCCCCTGAAAACGTCTGTACACTTCCCAATAACCATTATTATATGTAAACACTGGTCGAAGTTTGTAACTTGCAGCCCCTCCCCCAGGGACTGTGGGGGAGTAAGTCATCCCCAAAGACATAGTTATTATGGTTTTCGACTATGCTGAACAAAATGGCTATCTTAAAATTTTGATCCGTTGACTTGGAAAAAAAATGAGCGTTGGAGGGGGCCTAGATGCCCTCCAATTTTTTGGTCACTTTAAAAGGGCACTAGAACTTTTCATTTCCGTTAGAATGAGCCCTCTTACGACATTCTAGGACCACTTGGTAAATACGATGACCCCTGGGGAAAAAAAAAAACAAAAAAACAAAAAAACAAATAAACACGCACCCGTGATTTGTCTTCTGGCAAAAAATACAAAATTCCACATTTTTGTAGATAGGAGCTTGAAACTTCTAAAGTGAGGTTCTCTGATACGCTGAATCTGATGGTGTGATTTTCGTTAAGATCCTACGACTTTTAGGGGGTGTTTCCCCCTATTTTCCTAAATAAGGCAAATTTTCTCAGGCTCGTAACTTTTGATGGGTAAGACTAAACTTGATGAAACTTATATGTTTAAAATCAGCATTAAAATGCGATTCTTTTGATGTAGCTTTTGATATCAAAATTCAATTTTTTAGAGTTTTGGTTACTATTGAGCCGGATCGCTCCTTACTACAGTTCGTTACCACGAACTGTTTGATAATCTGTTCTAATAGGTTTCAAATCTGTTCCTTGCTTTCAGTTGAAAAGCTCTTTTTTTTATTTAATTCCTTATTTATTTCCAAATAATGCCCAGGCCTAACCAAGATATAATTTGAGGTACCCTTAGGTTCCCGGTCAACCGCTTTTAAATGTGTAAATAAAAAATTGTACGTTGATTAGTACCAGCCTACATTTAAATTTGAAATTCCAATTTTGGATAAAATTTGAATGTACTTAAAAAATTGGCGATGAATACTAATTTTTGTAAAAAGTCCTTGTTAATATTGCAACTAAAGAATTTCGATTAGATGAAAAGGATTATTATTGTTTGTATGGATGGAAGTTATGTGAGACTCATAATCTTCTAGAGAACTGAAACCATCACAACCTCTACAATTGAATTTTCTTATCAGTAAGTATATTACATACATTTGCTTAAATACGCTGAAGTACTTCATATAAATAGAAAAAGAAAAATATTACCCTTAAAATTGCTGAAAACTAAGTTCTTAGCAGTATCTGCCACCCAAAAGAAATCTCCTGGCGGGCTAATGATGACCTGCCTTGCTTTTTCCACCTCTGTGCTGGTAGATATGGGAAAGTAACATTTCAGATGTATAGAAAAACATTTTGATTAACTCCTACTCCGCCCTACCTCTTTCAATATTTATCTGAAGCCTCATGAAGAGTAAGCAGTTTGTCATTAAAATGTAATTTTTTAGGAATCTACTCTACCCAACCTAAACAATGACTCACTCCCCCCCTCATTATAGCTGATACGCACGTAACTGACACGCAAACGTAGCCTAATTTCATTACAAATAAAACGAATCAACTTGGTTTAAACCAGTACTGCCAACGTGTGGCAATACTTCTTTTGCAACTGGGAAGCCTACAATATAGTTATTGACACTTTTGAATCAATTAGCTTCTCAGAGTTTTAAATTGATTCTAAATTCGTCCTCTTCAGGGTAAAGTCGTAGTTTAGAGCCCTAAAATGGCAGAAAACAAGACTTTCCCCTGACCTAGTCTGTATGGTCACTTAAAAAAAAGCTTTAAATTTACGTTTAAATGAGATCCCTCCCAATTATCTTGGACCTTTGGTTTGATGCAATTACCCCTGGGGAAAAAAAGAAACAAATAAACATGTATCGACGATGATTCTTCTGAAAAAAAAGTGAAATTCCACATCTTGAAGATTGGAGCTTGAAACCTCTACGGTAGGGTTCTCTGATATGATGTAACTAATAAAGGGATTTTCAGTAAGATCGCTCGCTGTTTTGGGGTGTTTCCCCTTTTTTCAAAAATCAGGCAGATTTTCTCAGGTTTTTGGTTTTGGGTGAGTAACAATAAACAGAAAGAATTTCATATATTTAGAATCAGCATAAAAAGCCAATACTACTGGTGTAGCAATCGTCATGAAAATTCCATTTATAGTTTTGGCGAATATTGGTCCAAGTCACTTTTTACTTCTAATTTTTTTTTTTTTATCACAAGCTATTTGATAAGATTCTGTTGTGACGAAATTTTCTTTGAACCTGTTCATTTTATTTAGTTGAATAGGATAACAAAAAGAAAGAAGGTCAATCTGACAGTTTAAACAAGTTTAAGTTTTGGTTTTCTTTTACCATTCTACTTTTTTTAATGTCTGAATATATAAGGAAGTTCGAGGGGGGAACTGTCCTGTTATGAAAGAGTTACATTATGCATGACCGTTATAAAATCAAAACGTGGTATCCATACAGGTAGGATGATTTTTGAGCATCTCTATTCCTTCTATAAATTATCCTAAGGCGTAGGTTATAACCTATTCTACATCTGTTGGAAGCTACAGAAGCAATAAACCTTTCTGCAATTTTGGTTTGAGTTTAATTTTCTTTTAAGATTAAATGCACAATAATTAAATATATTATTGGTTAAATAAATTGATCCCTTTGCCAGGAATCCTTGTCCTTTAAAATTTACTGTATTTTGTTTCATTTTGGATGCAATTTAATTGCTCTTTTTATTTGAGAGCTTTTTTCCTAAAAGTAATTGAAAACAAACTTTTTCCTACGAAAAAAATCCTCAAATATATTCCCAGTCACCCAACCACCATTGCTATTTTGGGCGTCTGGCCCCACTGGAAAATTTTCTGCCGTCGCCCTTGATACTTTCCCCCCTGGAAAAAAAACAACAAAACACGCTTCCGTGATCTTTCCTCCGAATTAAATGCAAATATCCACAGTTTTGTATATAGGAGCGTGGAAATTCTACAGTAGGGTTCTCTGATACGCTGAATTTGATGGTATGATTAAGATCGCTTGACGTTTTGGGATTGTTTTCCCCTTTCTCGAAAATTGAGGAAAATTTACCAGGCCAGTAAGTTTTGATGGGTAACATCAAACTTAATGAACTTGATATATTTTGAATCAGCATGAAAGTTAGATTTTTTTTTATGTATCTATTGGTATCAAAACTCCGTTTTTTTTTGGAGTTTTGGTCACTATTGCGCCATACCACTCGTTACTAACAGTTCGTTACCACAAACTGTTTGACAAAATTGTTCATTTTTGTGGGGCAATTTAAGAGAGTTGGTAAGTAAAACCTGTGCTTTTGATTCCCTGTCCTTTTGATTCCCATGTTAACAAAAACTCCTAATTCTTTTGTGTTATCTTTTGAGCTAGAAAAGATTTCTTTTTAAGGCTTATCGTATACATTTAAGACACCATAAAGTGAACAAAATTAATTTTAAACAACGAAGTGTTTCTGGTACAAGTAGAGAGCAAAGTTGAAACTTAAAACTAGCAAAAATTATTGCTTCGCAATCTACGCAAAATGTATTTGGAAAACTAGCCCAGATAAACTGAACTGCGATGTTTCTTTATATTTTTAGAATTCTGGAAATCTCGCGCTTTACTGAGAACTGAGCCTGCTCGAGTCTTTTAAGTACTAAATGCTAGTCTTTTAATTTTTGCAAGCTGCTTAAGGAACTTTTTGCTTCTAAGAGAACACCCTTTTTTGTGTTTTCTGTAAAGCGTGATTTTTCCGGGATTCTACTAATAAGCTGAAACATCACAAATATTTTTATTTGAGCTAGTCTTAATATATATGCTATATAAACTGCAGAGCCACTGGCGGATATTTTTTAGGCGCCCTCATTCCTTGTTTTTTTTTCTGTTTTCACACTCTTTTAAACGAATTTGTCAAGTTGGTCAATTATTAGCGCCCTTGTCACATTGTCCCCCCTAAGGTTTTGCTTATTGGCACCCTTGTCACATTCCCCCAGGGTTTCGCTCTAGATCTGTCCTTGCGCAGAGAAAAAGTCTACTTCGTTTTAAGTTTCACCTTCACTCTTTACTTCCATCAGAATTTTTTTTCTAAAAATTAATTAGCCACAAAGGAGATGTGCAATGTTTTGAATTAGCCTGGGCCTACTACCTCTTATGTGCAGCCAATTCAATTCTACATCCAAGCATCTCTTTTGATTCGGCTTTGAAAAAAAAATATGGCCCTTGTCTGTTCTAGCGCCTATGTTATAGCACCTATGTATATAGAAGCTAATTCGAACCGGTTTCTTCGTTAGTTTCTTTCAGCTTAGCGTGAGACAGACAAAGAAAAGTGACAGAATAGAGGGGATATATTTAATTTGGGCTTCATGTTTGCACACTAGGGGTGGTGGTGGGGGTAAATTATTTGGACAGTGTGAAGTTAAAAACAAATTATTACTTCTAGAAAGCAGGTTCTACTTTCTACTTCGCTTCTATACACATAGGCACTATAACAGACAAGTACCGAAAAAAAACATTCTTAGAAGAATAACCGCATAAAAGCTTATGTAATATTTCATGCAAATAAAATATATGCAGTCTATCCTTATGCTAATTTTAGTAAGTTTTTGGATCAAATGCTCCTAAGTCAGACTTTTCTATCCGGTTATTTCGCAATAGAAAAAAAAATTAGTGGTCATTTGACGTGTTTATGTTGTTGACCTGGAGTGAATCCTTTGACATTCGTAAAATCATTAATATTCCTTGGAATTTGGATTAAAATTTGTGCGGAATAGTTTTACAATTATTTGCATGCGTTTTCCAATCAGTGATGTAACTGGTGCTTGTCTCAAAGGAATTTAAAGGCTTTTTGATTTTTTTCAATGATTCTGAAAAAGTTATACGAATATTATGAGAAAAAAGTTCGGAACTGGGGGGGTTAACCATCTTTATCATTTGCTATCCCTTATCTTATGCCTAGAACCAAGCCCGTATCCAGGGGATGGGGTAGGAGGTTTGAATCCCCCCCCCGAATTGTTTGATGACTCGTAAAAACGTAACACAATTCGAATATAAAAAAATGTATGTATTTTTTTTTTGTGTGTAAGCCCACTCCCTAAAAAAAATACTTGTTTAAAATACCCCCGAAAAAAATCCTGGATACGGCCCTGCCTAGAACCGACAAGACAACTTTTCCTTTTTCATGGCTGGCGGTATTAAGAGGGGCCTCTAGAAATTCTTTTTGGCTTTTTCTCAGTTATAACAGCCACGGATACTTTAAAAAAGTAACTTTTAAATTATTGTGACTTTAAATTTATATCTTTTGGAAGGAAATGAGTCAAGGTAGTGCACAAAGAAGACTTGTTCCCAGTTACATTATCTAATTACGTTTTCCTAGCATAGAAGTTTTACCAAGTAACAATTCCACCGGTACCTTTTCCATTCGGACGTACCCAAGACCATCCAGGCGGGCTACCAAGTTTATCCCCCCCCCCACAAAAAGCACTTGCTAATATACAAGCAGCACACTCAAAAATTTCGTTCTCTAAGATCTGACAAAAACCGGTTTGCCTTTCACATTCGGTTATGATTTGCTTATTTTGAGTGAGAAAAACTGCGATAAAGTTATATTTTAATTAAATATTTAACATATAGAGGTGGTTAGGGGCTAGTTTGGCTTATTTTAGGTATTCAATATAATGTGTTCTGCACAGCCTGCTTTCCATAATTCTTCGCCGCAGTTTTTTTATGTTTGTTGTGTATATTATGTATATTATTGGTATATAATTCTTCGTATATTATGTTTTTTTTTGCATGTAAAGTATTACATTTTGGTATATTTTATTAGGATTCAACGAACTTCACTTCTTGGATGTATTCCATATAGTTAACAAATAGCAATAAAAAATATCTGATTTGTAAATAGTAACAAAATGTATACAAAAAAAAAAAATTTGATGCGTTTTTGTAAAATCTGCGAAAAATACCCCCCCCCTCCCAAAAAAAATCCTGGATATGCCCTTGGAGATGCTGTCATTTTATCTAATTTACTTCATTGATTCTTAAAGCACCAAAATAAGCACTCGCCATCCCGAATGTCGGAATTGTTTTTTGGGTACCGGAATTGGGGACTGCAAACTGCTGACCCGAGTTTGGATTTAAAAAAAAAAAGAAAAAAAAAGATCAGACTAGGGTAATGAAGCACTAATTTCAGTTTTAAGCTTGACTAACTCGTGGGTTATGCAAGCACCTAAGCCAAGCAATGTTTCACAACTCAAAGCAAACTATAACCGATGTAAACCGTAGTGCGTAGGGGATCCGATGTAAAATATTTTGTAGGGGATCTGAATGAAACTCTGTTATACTACAATGTTTTTAATGCTGATGGTTCTTAGGAACCAGCGATTGGATTCTCTTAACAGTTTTTGTGTTCTTCGTCTTGAATTTTGCTGCCTTAAAAAAAAATATATATATATAAAAAGTTCGTCGTCGAAAATTAAGTAAATTTCTGGAGCCCCCTAAGCCCATCATAAATATGCACATTTAAGCACGTCATAAGTTCAAAACAATTTTCACATTTACGCACATATGCAAACACCAAAGAATTGTGTGCATGTCCACCCAAAAAATGGCTGGTGATTTCAAACTGAAATCAGCAATAAAACTTATTTTAGTTTTATGGTCCTATTTAAATTCGTCTCTGAATGGTTCAAATATTACACAGAATATGAAACATCAGAATAATCAGAATTATATTGAGTAACAGATTTATGTTTTTCATGTCTGCAGAAGTGAAACCTACTGGTGACCATCCAAGCTACAGCGTCGCCATGGAATATGCTTTATTGACAATAAAACCGTTGGTTGGATAAGATTAATTTTGAGGATTAAATACTCCATTTGATCACTGTGGACACTCAAAGGAAGATTCTGAGAATCATCCTACATCTTAAAAATAGCACAGGCGTCATTTTTCTAAAAACAAGATTTATCATGGTTCATAAACATAGAACTCGAATCAAATTTGTTTTCCAGTAATAGACCTTTCCATAGACCAAGTGACAATTGCTTTTTAAATGGCACAAGTTCGCAGAAACTCGAATGGTACCTTTAATTAAATTCTAGAACAAAAGCGAAGTAGGAACTAACGGGGACAGATATGTCATTCATGTTTGGGGGGGGCAGCAGAGGAAATCATACTCCCTCATTTGTATTATCGCCTATTCATACCTGCAATTAGTACAAATTTAGAATTTATGGGGGAGGTATAAGTGGCCTATGACCTCCTTTGACCCACCCCTGGGTACTTAATTAAATACATAAATAGTAGGAACTTCGTTTACACAATATATTACAACCGTAAGTTTTCCCGTGTATTTTTCTGTACCACTTTGAGAAAATGTAGTACCATCTAATTGTCTTTAAAAATCAGTCAGCGTCCTTAGATCCCTAGAGTTTTTTTTTTTTTTTTGCATGGAACAAGGGGAAACAGTTCAGTAAACCGGCGATTTTACCCCGAACAGACTGTAATATATATATATATATATATATATATATATATATATATATATATATATATATATATATATATATATATAAATGTATATATATATATATATATATATATATATATATATATATATATATATATATATATATAAATATATATATATATATAAATATATATATATATATATATATATATATATATATATATATATATATATATATATATATATATATATATATATATATATATATATATATATATATATATATATATATATATATTTTATGTATATATATATATATATTTATATATATATATATATATATATATATATATATATATATATATATATATATGTATATTTTATGTATATATATATATTTTATGTATATATATATAAAATATATATATACATGTATATATATATATATATATATATATATATATATATATATATATATATATATATGTATATATATATATATATATATATATATATATATATATATATATATATATATATATACATGTATATATATATTTTATATATATATACATAAAATATATATATATACATAAAATATACATATATATATATATATATATATATATATATATATATATATATATATGTATATTTTATGTATATATATATATTTTATGTATATATATATAAAATATATATATACATGTATATATATATATATATATATA